>NC_051154.1:129535702-129676326 GCF_013339745.2 Dermacentor silvarum | reverse complement strand
CGCGGCGCACGGGCGCGGCATGTTTGATTCACGTGATTGCGCCGGCATGATGGCCTGGGTTGAAGGCCAGCGAAGGAGCCGTACTGCTGTGGGCGACGGTGCGGCAAGCGGCGTTGTTTCGGGTCCACCGATGGACAGCGGCTGGATCGACGACACAAAGCTTTGTCCCATGGTTCAACGATCATGTAAGTGAACCATTGTTTGTTATTTTAAACGTTGTATGTGCTCGCGCCGGGAGCGCTCTGGCGCTCGATCATCGTGCATGCGCGTCGCTCGTTGGCGCCGAGCGATTCGAGCTCATGGAGGCTTTTGTGCGGCGTTCACGTCAGTTCGCTAGTTCTTTTTTTTTTGTGGTTAGGTGGTGTACTTAAGCTACGATGAGCTGTTTGAAGTGGTTGCCCAGCCTCTCGCGCTTGCTTGACGGCCTCGAATGTTGCTTGAGCGCCGAGTGAAAAATCCGTGCCCGCTTGTGTGTTGACATCTCGCTCGCTGGTATTTTAGCTTCCCACATACGTTGAGGCAAGCGTTTGCCTCGATATTGGTGCACTGATCTCTGCAGAATTGACCTGTGCGGCGGGCACGCAATAGTTTCGCGTAGTTGACTTGAGAGCGGCAGATTGTGATTGGATCCACTAACTGAATGCCCTGAACGGGTTTTGTTTCATAGTAAAACCCGTGTCACACGGGCACGTCGATCGCAATTGAGCCTCGATCCGAATCCAGTCGTCGTGATCCGCAAATCGTAATCGAAGTGTCCGATTTCGATCGGAGACCGACGTAAGCAGCTTCCAGCTCAGTGTGAGGAGAAAACGAGGTACAACGAGAAAGAAAGAGATCCGAAGAAAGAATAACCCTCTAAAAAGGCCGTTTATTTTTTATGACGTATAATTTGAAAATCTTTGTGCTGCGTCGACGCCATGCACGTAGTTCTGAGAGTTTGAACTTTCCAAACTCTTCATAGGCGAGCAACACAGCTTAGTAATAAATATGTATGAATTATTGAAACGCCAGAACTATAATTTATAAATCCAAACGATGAGTTTAATATCAGGACTGTATCTATCGTGTTATTTTAGTTATTTCAAACATCTGCGGATGTCTTGAGGAGTAAATAAAAAATCAGCTTCTTCATTGCCATTTTTTTTTTTTTCATTCGCAGTACATACAAATGTTCTCCCCTATTTCAGTTGTTTACGACTACATGGTCAAGGCAATCGACCAAGATGGGAAGCCTGCACTGGACTACAGGGGGTTTGCAGAGGGCATCAACCTTTTTGACAGTGGCAATGTTGGGAAAGCTTTGTGTCAATCCAAGGATGGCATCTGCAGCATAAAGCTGTGTTCCAAGCTGCAGTGTTGGGTAGGGATAGTCCTTGGTTGGGACCCATCAACAAAGTGAATAGAACATGCCTGAAAGAAAAGGGTGATTCGTGTAATATTTACAATGGTTTGCTTTTATTTGAACGTAGAATAAAGGAGTCCACATAAATAAAAAGCACGCACATGGGTAACGCATGCAGTTCTTATTGCAAACTGCCACAAATGTGACAAAAAAGGCAATAGCAATCTGCTGCCAATGTCTTTTCCATAATCACAAATAATGTCATAATTTCATAGTGTCAAATAATGCCACAATTTCGCGATGTCAAAAGAGGCTATGAAATTAAAGTAAATAAATATATATTCAGCATGCGCTTTGGGGGAAACCTGAAAGACACAAGGCAGAAGGAAAACAGCTGATTTGTAGTTACCACTACTTTAATACGCAGCTAATCAAATAATGTCAAACTGGTAAGGTTGAATTATTACTTTGATTTTCATGGTTTCTCTTGACATTTACGATAAACGATACGATAAACACGCAACCAACGCTTCTAGCGTGTTTAAAACAATAATTTTGTGCTACAGCGTCAACACAGCTACCTTTCGCGCACCTGTGGCCACAAACAACGCCAGGTCTACGTTTGATACACCGAAACAGCAGCGAAACAAAGATATGTAAAATCAGACGCGCAGGCAGGAATTCGTCAAGCTTAGCGATTAAAATGCGATTCAGATAGCACTTTTCCAATCTTTTTTGCAGGAGTTCTCACCGCGACAACTAATACGCCTTAATTGGCACCGATCCCGGCGCTATACGCACGTGGCGTGTAATTTCGCTTAAGGAAAACATCACTGATAGCAGGTAACTGTTCCAATACGATATCGCTAATGCTTGTGTTCTGCCACGGAAACACCGCACGGTGACCTTAATGTACAGCAAGCGAAGATGGGAAGTTGATACACTATTCCGCACGCCGAGCGCGTCGCTTATTCGGTACTATGATCTGCCACTTACTCTGCCGATGTGCCTTAATTGAAGTTCTTTCTCTGTAGGTTCGCTAATCCAGCATTGTCGGGTGAGCTTGTTTTTCTTTCCTTGAGGAAATCGGCGCATGGAAAACGGCCTCGGGCACGGGCAGTCTTGATGCAGCTGTGGCGCGTGCATTTCACACCGACGTGTTCCACAGCTTAATGTCGCCATCACAGTTTTTGCATCGACCACAGCAGACGTTTTCCCTCTTAATCTCAACATGGAGCAGCATATTGTTCGACGTTTGACAAACTGCGCTTGTTAAACGCCGCTGGCTACGCTTTCGCGACTGAGCAACGCTAGTTTCGTTTGCGCGCCAAGGCCAGAGATGTCCAACACGCGCGGCGCTCCGGTGGCGCCATCTGATTTCAGTTGCAAAACCGGCTGCTGCAAATCGTCTATAGCGTCGCCTTGCCTGATTACCATGGCCGATATTTTGTAGCGATGCGTTATGCTTTATTTATATACTAGTCTTAGCAACCACCGCTCACGGCCGGCTGATCCCGTGATAACGTCTACGTCTACAGCCATATAGACAAGTAGACGTATAGTGCACTAGAAAAGTTACTACAGTAGATAACTAGTACGCGTGTTCCATTGGAGACAGGGAGTGTTGTATTGCCATCTAGCGGGCGGCATGAAGCTGCTAGGTTCAGCCGCTTTTAGACTGGAGTGGCCACTCTTGTAATCCCTATAGTTACTCTATGGTGAAACACTGAACGCAGAGTGAACGGTACGGGCAGGACTGCCTCCTGCTCCCCTCCTCCCCCCCCCCCCCCCCCCTGAGGCACGCGCAGTGCGATAAAACCAAAATAGCAGCTCTCGAGGGCCAAATTGAGATGCTGCTCAAGAGGAAATTGCGCTCCTAGAATCGCAATCAAAACAGCCTACCAATCCCCTCTCTCCCCCCGCGCCCGAGGCTATGGAGAGTGAGCCCGCAGCACCGAAGGCAGCACTGAGCGTGGAAGCTGCACTTGAGGCGCGTCTAGAGGCCCGCATGGACGCCCGTTTCAATGCCCTAGAAAGTCAAATTTCCGCGGCAATCAACTCCGCAATCGCCATAATGACGGAAACTATACCCACAATTGTCGCACAGCACATCGCACAATCATCGCGTGGCGTCCGACGAACCGGCGGTGTTATCAAAGACGTGTCTGGCCGCTATCCCAAAACGTCGCGTCGCGCCATTGAACTGGACTAGAAGACGAGGACAGCTGCTCGCTCTCCGGAATTGAGGATGCCCCCTCCCCGCGAGTGCTGGCTCCGGAGCTGCGTCCCTACAACCGCTCTTTCACTTCAATGACCATGGCAGGCAGCCCTCAAATTAGGCGCTCTCTCCATATCAATTCGGCCACCCCCATCCAATTACCCAATGGAACTGCCGGGGATTCCGCTCCTGCGTAAAGCGGGCGAACCTCCGGCTTTTCCTCTCAACACTTCGCTTCACTCCATCGCGGTGGTTGCCCTTCAGGAGCCAGGGAGCAGCGCCACCCTTACAAACTATGTCACGTTCCAGCAGGACCCTTCTTCCTGTATATGCGTGCACAAACTTTTACAGCCAACCAGGTTGATTTGGAACTGAATAGTGAATATTCCTATGTGATGCATGGTCACCCTTCTTCCGCTTAAGAAACAAAACGCACCATTACATATACTCGACATCTATTGTTCTCCCAAGTTCAAAATGTAAATTTCGCAGCCCTCTTCAGTCGCGCCCTGAAGGCTGCGGGCAGGGACCCCCTGGTGATCGTGGGCGATTTCAACGCTCACAGCACACTCTGCAGGTGCGTGCGTGAAGAGAAGCAGCGGGCGCAAACTGGCGGAACTTGCGTCCACGCTGGGTCTGACTCTTCACACCGACCCTGCACATCCAACGCGGGTGGGTACTCCGTAACACGGGACACGTGTCCGGACCTTACCTTCACCAAAAACATCAGACACGCGGAATGGGCCAACACCGAGGAAACCCTCGGCAATGACCACTGCATACTCAACACCACCGTCCGAAGCAAACCATTGGCAAGATCCCACGCCCAAGCCCGCTTACCCGACTGGACAAAGTTCCGGCAAAACTACACTAATTCGACCCCCTATACGCGAACAAGGTTACCGCGCGTGGTCACAAGAATTGGTTACACACCTTCGTTGGACGGAAAACTCAGTTCAACTATTCGGAGGCCACGCCGGAGGTGGACAACCACCTCCGGCACCTCTGGGTACGGTGCTCTGGGAGGCGCGGCACTGCCTCGTCCGCAGATGGCGCCACCAAAAACACAATCGGAAGCTTAAAATTCGCATCGCTGAGCTCACCCAACGAGCGGCAGAGTACGCGGCCAAGCTCGCCGACTCGAATTGGGTAAACCGATGCAACACGGCCGCTAGACAAATGTCGAGCCGGAGCACTTGGCGTCTCTTTCACGCCTTGATCGACCCCGAGTCAAACCAGAGACGAGACACAAAAACATCTCCAACGGGCTGTCCATGGCTTCGACGGAGACACCTCAAATTAGCATGCAAACTACGCGATCAATGCCTCCGTATCCAACATGACCCCCGAGGACCAGCGTACTCGTATGCAGGTTCCGAGAAGGCGGAGCTGGATCAACCGTTCCGACTCCACGACCTGAAGGCGGCCCCGACTAAATGAAGCGAGGAACGGCGCCGGGAACAGACAAAGTAACGGTGAAATTACTTGCCAACTTTCCCGACCCGGCCTACAACGCGCTCCTCGTGTACATAAACTTAATCTGGCTCGGTGAGGCACCCCTCCCAATCGAATGGAAGACCGCCCTGGTCACTTTCATTCCGAAAGCCGGCAAAACCATAAACACGGACAACCTCCGCCCTATCTCCCTCACGTCTTGTGTGGGAAAGCTGATGGAGGCTATGGTGCGAGATAGGCTGTCCGAGTTTTTGGAAAACCAAAACGTATTCGCAGACACCATGTCCGCCCGCACCGGTCCGCGCAGGATGTCCTGCTTCAACTAGACCACGAAATTCTAAATCCCGTCGAATTCCCCCTCAATGACAAGGCAGTACTCGCCCTTGATTTCAAGGGGCTTTCGACAATGTCACACACGACATACTTCTGACGCATCTCTCCCAAACCAACTGTGGACACGACACGTTTCAGTACGTTAGGCAATTTCTCTTCGACCGGCAATCGTATATCCGGATACAAGATGAAGAACACGGCCCCTACCAATTAGGCACGAGAGGTACCCCACAGGGCGCGGTCCTCTCACCTCTACTATTCAAATTGGCAATGATGAAAGTCCCGGCTCAGCTGGAGAATGTACAAGGCATACAGCACGCGCTGTATGCCGACGACGTTACCATTTGGCTAAACACAGATCTGTAGGAGACGTTGAAGCCAACCTGCAGCAAGCGGCGGAGATCGTGGACGCCTACGCCCGCCGCTGTGGCCTTCAATGCCCCCTTACCAATCGGAATTTGTGCAGATTCACCCCTCGCCAAAGTACACTACCAAAATTGAACTCTCCCTAGCAAGCGGACCATCCCAGAACACGATGAGATCAGAGTACTGGGTCTCTTTATTCATAAACACCGCCGAGTCGACACAACACTAGCCAAACTGCGCAAGGTGGGGGACCAGGTGAGCCGCATGGTTCGCCGGGTCTCCAATAAACGCGGGGGGTTACGGTGCAAAGACGCCTTGCGACTGGCGCACGCATTCGTAACCAGTCGAGTCTTGTACTCAACTTCGGACTCAACAGTCGAGTCTTGCACTTCGACCTTACCTCCACTTCGCAGGTTTGACGTGAACGCCCTCGAGGTGGTTCTCCGTAAAATTTGCAAGCGTGCTCTCGACCTCCCGGTCAACACGTCCAACCACCTTCGCGGAGCTCCGAGAAGCACACTTTATGAACCACTACACAAGACTCTCAAAGACGACGTCGGGTCGCCGCCTTCTTGCCCGATTACACATCCAACATTATAACGGAAGAGCGCGTACGCATCCTTGAAATATGGAGATGATGATGATGATGATGATTTATTGGCATCCCCTTTGAAACGGGGCGGCAACAAATAGTCACCTAGCCTGCTTGATTTAATCAGGTATACTATACATGTTCTTTATCTAGCATTTTTGTATACCTCTCATTATTTTTATTTTTCAAAAATTTACCTTGTATCGCTACCTATGATTTTAAGAGATCAGGTCGTATCCATCTTTTCCCTGCTTTTTTTCCACCAGTACTCTAATCGTCTCTTGCTGATCTCTACGGCTGATCTGTTGATGTTCCCTTTCACTTTAAACCCAAGCGCTTCTGGGAGTTGCACGTTACCTACGGTTCTCGCTGGGTGGATCCCGTCGCATTCCATTAGGATGTTCTGAGTGGTCTCTGAATCTTTACTGCAGCGTATACACATGCCTCATCTAGTTCCGAATATTTGTTCCGGTATGTTTTGGTCCTTAGGCAACCAGCTCGAGCCTCAAATAGCAAGCAGATACGCCCTGCGCGTGCGCCCTCTTCCGGCCAACATGACTCGAGACGACCATAGCGGCCGGCGCCTCGCGCGGGCAGAAGAAGCCTTGGCACGCCACTATGGGAACAAACACGGAGTATTCTGCGTGGACGCCTCCGGCCCATGTCATGGGGGTTGGTACACGGCCGCAGTCGTTCACCAAAAGACCGCGGTGAACGGCCTTACGTTCAAAGCACAAGACATAACATATGCGGAAGAGGTGGCCATCGCGCTCGCCGCCACAGATCAGGAGTCGTGGGTCATCATAACCGACTCGCGAGGCGCCTGCAGGAACATCGAAAGGGGCTTTATTCCATATTTTGCGTACCGCATACTTCAAAACAGCGATTATCTCGGCGCCCCCGCGTCCCGCACGATATGGACGCCCGCGCACACGGGTCTCGAGGGCAACGAAGCGGCTGGCTCCGCTGCCCACGCGCTTACTCTCCGGCCATCGCCCTCGCCTCCCCTCGATGCGGACTCCGACCCCAATCCGGCTTTTACCTTTAAGGACATCACCCAACATCACCAATTCGGCCACGCAATCTTGCCTAAGCCCTGTAAGGTCCTCACGAAGGCGGATGAGCGTTTACTCCTTCGCCTCTATACTAAAACACAGCTGTGCCCGGCATTCCTAAAACATTACGACCCTGCGTGCACAGGGAAGTGTCCCCACTGTGAGGAAAAACCTTCAGACATTTTTCACATGGCGTGGGCATGCCAATCCACCCCGCACCTTCCCCTCATACCCAACCCTACCCGGCAGGACTGGGAGGCGGCCCTGCTCGGCTGAATCTGAAAATTTTACGAAAATGCTGAAAATGAATCCTCAGTGTGTGATTACACCGAAAAGAAGCAGTCACTTAACTCATTTTTGAGCCGATGGCTTTATTTTCGGCGTTGTTGTGAGCGCGCGCCTCGCCGCCCGACCCACGGGAGTTGGAAGGCGTGACGTCACGACACCCTCGTCGGATAGCCAGCTGGTCGGCCGCGGTCATTCGAAGCGCGCCGGCGCCGCCATCGCGAGCATGGATTCGAGTTCTGGTGCCTCTACCAGCGATGAGTACACGTCTGAAGACGAGGACCATTCCAACTTGGCAAGAAATATTACCGCTTACGGTTACGAGCCTTCCGAGTCAAGCGACGAAGAGCAGGCGGCCGTGGAAGTGCCGGTCAGGTTTTCGCGAACCGTAGCGCGAAGATTTCGCTCTGCACCAGCCACTTGTGCAATTATTTGTAATTTCCTCTGTAAACTTTATTTTTCAAGAGCGCACGCAGGCGAGGCAGCTGCGGGGTACTTCAGCACTGCCTGGATGACTGAATAGAAGTTTATGCCGTCGGCGTGAGCAACTGCTGTGAGGTATCAGTACCTCCGACTCTCACGCCCACTTCGCCAGCCGACCGACAGATGGCAGCACCTGTATGGCGTCCTGCCCAGTTTTTTCTGCTTTTAGCCTGTGGAGAAGCAGAGCTGTGTGTTTGTTTGATCTCGTGAGTCGCGCTCGCTAGCCTTGTGTTCTTTTACTATGCTTTGCCAGCATTTTTAAAGACATTACTGCCTTCGTGCCCAGCCTCACGCATCTCGCCCCAGCCTCGCCCGCACACTGATCAAGAAGGCTGGAAGTGAACGAAAACAGTACCGACATCTTTTCGCCTCCTCTGCGTATTTCTATTTGCGCCCACGTACAGCGCTCGACCGCTGGCGCCACGCTGCGCCGCTCGCGCGTACCGCGTTTCTAGGTGGTTGCTTTCGCCGAGGGCGCTCGAACGCAATCATATGTTTCTCATGAATGCAAGCCCTGGAAGCGTTTTGTCATGTATGTATATATGTAACACAACTAATTTTCGCATATAACTACTAATATTTCCATGCGATAAAGAAAAAAAAAGTGGCTGTATGGCTGAGTATTTACGGCGCTCGCTTCAGGATTATGCGTACGCGGGTTCGAATTCCGCCCTGTCCAATTTTTTTTCTTAATATCACGCTTTTCCTTTTTTTCTCTGTTTGCCAGCGCGGTCGGTTGAACCCCGGTGCCACGGCGCAAGCCGTGGTGCCGGGCGCCGACGCGAAGCGGCGGTCGTTGGGGTGTTGCGGAGCGCAGCGTAGCAACACCCCAAATAAAAAAATACTGCTCCAGTCAGGTAGACTGCTCCCTCCCAGATAGTGAGATTACATTTGGATCATCAAAACAGTGATGCGTTTATTTAGGAATACCACCGATCCCCTAACAGCAGGCTAGTCATCACCAGCCCAGTGTGTTCTCCGTCCCAACGGCGGCGGCTAGAAACATGGTATGCGCGAGCGGCGCAGCGTGGCGCCAGCGGTCGAGCGCTGTACGTGGACGCAAATAGAAATACGCCCCCCCGAAACACTGCAACGGCTGTGGCCGACCTTAGCCGCGCGCGCGCGCGCGGGTGGGTGGGTGGGTGGGTGTTGTGACGTCAAATTTCAGCTTCTGCCGGCGGCCGCTTGGAGGCAAGGTGCAACAGAAAATCGCAAAAAAAAAGATGTTTCTCGTTCTTTTTTTTTCAAAGCAGCTTGTTGTATTCGTCATTATCAACAGTTCAACTTTTCTTCCGACGCAAAAAACCACCCGCCAACTTTTGTGTCCGTATCCCTTTAAGGATCGCTCCACACCCTGTCAATACTTTGGCCAATAAAGTTTTTCAGTCAGTCGGTCGGTCTCATGCTGCATGGTTTGTTTCTATAGTGTATTCTGTTCGTGGTGCAAGTAACAAGAGTGTGGTATATATGATTAGGTAGAGCTGTGATTCTGAGCACGTATGAAATTGGGAACAAGGCTCTTGAGTGCTCCAAACAGGGTTCGTTGCTGCCGGCATATACAGTACAGTGTAGATCGCTTATAACGTAAGTCGCCGGCGTCGAGAATATCCGCACTATAACCAAAACAACAATTTTCAAGGCCCGCACATATGCAAAACATGTGCACCGAGCCGCCACGCGTATGCGACAGTCGAGGAATGCGGCTAGAACATTTGCATTCAATATACAGTCGTATCTCGTTAATTCGAACCAAATCGCGCGGCGGTGCCTCCGACCGGCATTGCTCCGGTACCGCCATTGAGTAAAAGCTTAGGAGAGACCCCTCAATGTCGCGCGCGAACAAAACAAAAAAAAACGAAAAAAAAAACGCGGCGGTAATTTCACCCTCTCTCAAATGGCAAGGTCGTCGATTCTGCGTTGCGCCCGAACATGCGTGTACGTGCCGACACCTCAGCCACGCTACCGTAGCCACGCGTCGAAAATGGCAGTGAACCCTGCTTTCTCCTTTATGCTTCCTCTACTTTTTAGTCACGTGTTGACCTTGCACGCTGCGGCTACGGCGCAGAGGGAAGCAGCGGCGCTCTCCCAGGCCGGCCAACGAAACTGCCCATGCCGGCAAACGCCCGCTTCCCGATAACGGCAGTAAACGAAACTTCGGGGAGCTGGCGCCGGGCCGGCTGGAGTGGCGGCGGGCGCGCACGGTGACAGTCGAAAGTGAGGGAGCTATAAGGGAGGGCGAGGGGAGCCACCGAAGCGGCGGAGTTGCCGAGGCGAAAACCGCTTCCCTGCCGCCCCCCTCCCTCACATTCCACGGTCTCCTTCGCCGTGATGTGCCGGCGCCGCCCGCTCCCTGAAGTTTCGTTTACTGCCGTTATCGTGAAGCGAGCATTGGCCGGCGTTGGCAGTTTCGGGGCCCTCGCTCGCTATGCGCGCCGTGATATTTCACGACTCGCACTCAAGATTCTGGTTTCAGCTCTCACTGGCTGTTCGTTCGCACCACGTGCCCTTCTCCTCCCCTTCGTCTTCCTTCCTCGAGCACTCCTTGGGGCGCCCGTTTGAGGGGAGCATTCGCCGTCTCCGCTGACTTCCGTACTCCCAGGCAGCCGCACTGTAACCGGTATTTCGTTTCCCGCAACTGCACTATAAACGATACGTGTATACATGGAGTGCTATGGGAAAATTAACGGGAGTCTGAAAAGACCGCACTATATCCGGTCCTGCACTATAAGCGGTTACGTTAAAGTGGTCTACACTGTATATTGTTACGATGCGAAAGTCAGATATAAAGATAAATTTACACTATTTACAAGACAACGATAGATAAACAAGATGGCTGTCGAGACCAAGTCCACCTCTACACGTCAAATCGTCTTCTTTTGACTGACCACGCGCCACACTTTGAACACACACGCAAGGGGAGAAAAAAAAGAAAAACTCGGATGAAACCACCGCGTTCTACCGCGTCCAAGTGAGCAGCACCATTTCGCACGACATAATAGTGGGTTTGCACAGTCTTGTCAAGTCTTGCGCCTGAATCGCTGCTTGGTAGGGGTCACCAAGAACGAACTAGTAAATTGCGAAATAGAAGCAATATTAAAATTTGTTGTTCTAGAACAGCAAAACTATTTGAAATGGAATATGTACTCGTATAACAGTATTCCGATTAAAAATTTGCGAACATTTTTTTTTTCACATAGGTTTCCTAGTTCCAGTGTTTGTCCCCCCCTCACCTAGTCGCGCTTCAATCGTGCACCACTAACTGATATCCCTGGCGATAGGTATTGGCACGCTTTTCGTTCCAAGCTTCGCGACCTATTTAGATGGACCTTGGCCCAACTACTATACCCCAACACTCTTGACAGTGTTGCCAGATGGCGCCGAGTGACATAGCCAAAACAGACGGATATTATAGCCCAAAAGTAGCCAATCATGCAGTTGGGCCTCGGTAGCTTGTAGCCAAAATGTACCCATCATTTCTGCTAGCGTAGAATGGCAAAAAGTGAGTTATGGAAACAAAGTAGTAACGTGTTTTTTTTTTTTTTTTTTGTAAGTAAAAGTGTTAACTAAAATTGTATATTTAGCCCACTTCCCCATGGCGCACACGTGAAATCTGACTTGAAGCGAGCAGCTGGCCGGCGTCAGCAAAAAACCGCACGCACCATTTCTAGCCAACATGATGATGATCGTATGCTCTTCCCTTTGTAACGGGCAGGCATAGAAATTAGGTCCTAGCACAAAATCCGGTGCATCGCGCCACGCCATGGATGCTGATGTGGAAACAAAAAGCAAAAGGTTGCGCCAACAGTGGATCGAACGTGCCGCGAATCCTGTAACACTTTTTTTTTTTTTTACGATTCCTGATCCACATAAAAATGTAGCCCAAGATAGCCACATAGCCAACTCATCTAATACACAGCCAAACGCAAATTTAAGTAGCCCCATTTGGCAACACTGGCTTTAACTTGAAAGCTATCTGCTTTGGGTGCACAGTCTAGGTGGGCCGACGGCTCATATATATATATATAGCTTTGCAGGCGCTGTGTTCTCGCTGCTCAATTTGCGTTGAAGCGAATCGCTCGCTGCTGCTGCCACGATTCCTCATGCCAGCGTTTTAACAGCAAGTGTCCGCGGTCATCGAGTGTGATGTGTTCATGTTTGCCTGTGCGCGCTCACACCATGCTTGTTAATTTAGTTAGTAAGCGAATGTTTACAAGGGGGCGTTCTACTCCAGCGGCTGCTGGGCCGCAAGAGCCCTGTCTTGAATACGATCTGCGATGCGGACAGTGTAGGCGTCTAAGCGCACTGAGGGCCAGTAGCGTCGTGTGCGCTATGGCACCCATACGCTTGCGCGTCACCCGCGTTCACGAAGTGAAACATTACTAACTTTTTTTGACACTGAAAAAACCTGCAGACTTCAGTGACCCCTTCGGCAGAGTCTTTTCAAGGGCGTGCCAAATGCACGTGAATGATATGTGTCTCAGTTGCTTCTCTTTCCAGTAGGCAATGCCAACGACTCATAAAAAAAAACTCTTCTAATAATTTACAACATTTATTAGGGATGGAAACCACCACATACATGCAGAGGTCATATAATGCACACTGTAACCGAAATGAGACCAAGCCGGATTCACTCGAAATCAGAATCAATAGCAGTCATGCGCAGCAGCGCTTATACTCGGACACACTGTATATATATATATATATATATATATATATATATATATATATATATATATATATATATATAAACAGGCCGCAGTTTCGCCGTAAAGACGAAGCAGTGTTGGTGATAGCCAAGCATATATAGACATACACGGAGGAAGATTCTTACCCTATAAATCCGTGTAAGGGTCGCACCCCCAACTAGACAGCCAATACTGTTTTTTATGGAGCGGGCCCTTCGCTCCGCTGGTTTCCTCTCCCCAGCGGAGCGCGCGCAGCGGACCAGCGTTTTGCGAAACGAACACGGCGACCACCCGCACGAACAGCCGCATGTCGTCGGCGTCGCATTCAAACGCGGCGGTGGCTCACCTGCAGGCGAAAAAGCTTCGGATGTGTTTCACCACTGAAAAGGACCTCTGTATACTGCGAGAGCTTTCAGCAACGAGGCCGTTTGGCTACGATTTGAAGTGGATGACCGCGATCGAGAACCCAAAGCGAGCGCTTGGCCGCGAGCTGACGCTAACTCCAACCTTATTCGAGAGGTGGCGCAGCAAAGCACTCATTTCTAAAATCCCTATATAAGAAAAGTACCGCCATCCTCTGATAAATGCCGCTTCTCTCTCTCCTGTATCTCCGATTGGACGATGATAGCGCACGCTTTTCACTTTATATTTTCTTTTTTTCCGCCTCAGAGCCATGTTGAAAGTCCTCTGCGCAGCCGCAGTCGCTGGCGGCGGCGGCGGCGCGCGCCCGACCTGAAAGCTTCAACGTGGACTTTCTAGGTGCGCCACCGTCGACTTCGCTTTCGCAAGCAAAAAGTAAAGAAAAAAGCAAGCGCTTAAGGAGAGGAGGCGGCAGAGGAAAGAGTAGATGGCGGTACTTTTCTTATATAGGGACTTTACTCATTTCTTACTCATTTCCACCGAGCGAGGGGTCGCTGAGCTAAAGCTCTTCCTTGTGTGTGGCGCTTCGCTGCCCTCTCCGCTCGCCCGCTTGCTCCGCTGGCCCGTAAACCAGCTGAGCTGTAACTATTATAAAGAACGTCGGCTGCGGGGGCGAACGGTTCGCTCAGCCATGTGATTCACCGCTACTCCGAAAATTAGATTAAGCATCATCTCCCTATTTTAAAGGGGTTGAGACACCAAATTCTGAGGCTATAAAATGCCTACTGTAGGCTGTCTCTGTATGCTAGGACACTCAACATGAAGTGTTGGACACAGCAAACGCTTACAATATATTTTAATTCACTTTCAAAGAGTGCCTAAATGCTCGTTCTCGCGATCGAGACCCATCGCTAGCGCGATTGACACCAACGTCACTGTATTGGTAGCGTAACAAAATTTTTAGTGACGTCATACCACATTGGAGTGACGTATGTACAATGAGCGGTGGCCCACAGCACCGGCTAGAGAGAGTAGTGCAGGGAACCGCATCAGCTGCGGATCCACATTCGCTCGCCTAGTTTTTCTAAGCGAACTAGCCAAGCTTGCTGGCATTTTGCAAAGTGCTTCGCGTCGTCACGCGAACCTGCGACGGCGACATTCAGCGTGTGAGCTTGCTCGAGTGTTGGATGCATCCGGCTCGCGCAGTGACCATGCCGATAAACAAAAAAAAGTTTTAGTTTAACGTTACCTTAATAGCGGGGTTAAGGGAAATAGCGTTACCGTTCCGCAAACGAACTTTGCAGAAAGAGAGTTTTAGTATAGCGTGATAGCGTAGTTTACGTGCGGGACGCTATTCCATTACG
This sequence comes from Dermacentor silvarum, assembly GCF_013339745.2. Taxonomy (NCBI): domain Eukaryota; kingdom Metazoa; phylum Arthropoda; class Arachnida; order Ixodida; family Ixodidae; genus Dermacentor; species Dermacentor silvarum. The sequence continues at coordinate 129,661,788 of NC_051154.1, read as the reverse complement.
CTTTGAATTTCGCATACATATGGCACCTAAGTCTATGTGTGTGTGCGTCCGGAAAGTGCGAGAGGCAGCGCAATGTAAGCCATGAGCGCGTTGTATTTTTACTTCCCGTGTCCGCCGATCTGCAGTGAAACAGACAAGCAGTACAAGCTGTCTACCATAGCGTCCGAAATGTTCCCATCTCAGAGGCCATATACTGTCGTCGCGCATATCTCCCGACTTTACTGACAGGTGGCGCTCACATCTCGGAGAAAATAAAGCCCCTATATAAAAAAAGTAGCGACACTCTCCTCCTCCACCTTCCCTCCTCCTCGATTCTCCTCTCTTTCGCGCTCGCTCCTCGACCGTGGCGCCGCCTACACCGCTCGAGCGTAGCAGACGACCTTTCGCAGAGAGAATGCGCGCTTAGCAAGGCGGTGCGTTTGAGCGTTTGCGTTTGCTTTCTAGCTTCGAGTAACTTCGTGTACAGCATAGAATTTCTGTAAGGAGGGTTATATAAATTCAGTGACGGCAGGTTTTCGTTTATTCCTGTTTTGAAAACTTCTTTTAAGTACCTAAACGAGCGCCAACGCCGTACCATGACGACCCCGAATGTATCGCGTGCGCTACAATTAGGTACGTAACATTTGTCAAGCGCGTGTCGCAAGATATTGTTGCGAATTGGTGTAAATAATAAGTTTGTGATCGAATGTCAACATCTTGGCCTCCAGCAAGCCCTCGGTAACCTAAATAATCCGCACCGTCCATACCATGTGAATTCGCGACGCGTATCAGATGACGTAAAAAGGCTGATAGAGGACACAAACAATCGCTGCTCAAAAGGTTCGATGGGGCATTACAAGCTACAAAGCTGCCTACATGCGTGCTTGCCAATCTTATAAGCACGCGCCAAGGCTCGGGGTGGGCGCTGGTACTATTATGTTTCTAGTGCCTCATACTCGACAGAATTTTGCGCGGTCGGTCATCCAGTCGGGACTCTGCGTACATAGAAAATGAAATCACTTTTTTAGCATTCGCTCGCGAAGCGGGAAGGCGGTAACAGCGCTTCACTCAGTCTCAAACTAGAGCATAGTGAGCTTACGTTCAGTAAATTATTTTTTCAGGTTTGTGACTTGTCACGTTAGCTCGTCCGTTCACGAAGTGACGTACTTGTCGCGAACAGAGTTGCATTAAGGTGCATGCTTTGGGAACGGTTGCGAGCGGGTGACCGCACGTTTTCTTTGCGAGTGCTCCACCGCCGCTTCTTAAAATTCACACACTTTAAAGCTCACGCGAATTAGCATGTATGTACGTCTCAAAGACCTTTGATGCTGTCATTTGGCGACGAACGCACCCTGTAACTCGATTTTGGTAGAGTACGCACGTTTTTCATCGGTGCCTTTGTATCGCTTATCAACCGCGCTACCGCCAACGAAAAACACGAACGAAAGAGGCAAACAAAGCTGTTCGCTGTAAAGAGGGCTATTAAGTAACCACAATTACGAAAAAGAGTTGCTTTCCTAAGATGACTTTTTACACTCGACCCTTTAATTTTATCAAAAGGACTGCGCAGAATCTTAAAAAAAAGTTCCGGAATCAAGTTTCGGAATGACGTTCTCGCACGCAGCCTCGCGTACCCGCGAATGCAAGCCTGTAGGCGTACAAAACGATTAAGCGCGCCGACTACACGTCCAAATACACCAAAGTACACGTACTCTCAAATTACCTCGCATAGTCGTGTGGAGAGTGTTGGTCTGAAGTTCTTCCTGCCAATTCGATGAATCCACGTCTTTCTTCTTAATCCGTCGCGCTTACCGGACGGTATCGAGAAGAGTCGCTTGCCTTTGCTAGAAGTATTTTGGCATCCAAAGGCGCAGCAAGCCATGGTTATGGAAAATGCCTTGAAGCGACGTCGCACTTGCCACAAAACTTAGTTTAACGCATTCTCAAACTTAAACAACAAGGAAGAGCAACGGTACCAACTTGCGCTCCTCGCCAGTCGGTAGACGCTTATCAAGCGAAAATGGCGACGGAGCGTGATCGTAAACAAACGCAGCCAGCGTCCGGCGGCTCGGCGGTCCACGTGATGTCATTAGGCCAATACCAACGCGGCGTCGGCCTCGGACAGGGTGTGCGAGGAGGCGGCGGCATTCTTCAAAGCGTGACGCTACTTTTTTATATAGGGGCTTTAGGAGAAAATTTCTTTTGTTAGGCTTAGGCGCGTTCGAAACGAGAAGCGATCTCGAAAATTCCTCAAGGTTAGCCATAACACTCTCTCGTCGAAGCGGCATGATACTAAGCGAGAGCCATTTACGCAGTCATTTGCTACGAACGAAGTGAATTCTACACAAACAACGCCAAATTCAGTTTGAAGCGGGCGACCGGGACCGCCGCCATCCGCATTTCGATCCCGCTATTCCGGTACGCCCGCTATTCCGGTAACCACGCTAAACTAAAACTGTCTAAAGTCTTCATTGGAGTCGGACGTAGACGTACAGTCGGAATCGGAACTGCCGCAGCTAGCCATGACAACTGCCGGCGTGGTTTTGTTTGCCTGCGCTGGCACAGCACATGTGTGCGAGAGCAGACGATGCAGCAGTACGTGCGTCACAGCTTTGTGGGCCCACGTGACCAAGCTTCCTAGACAGTGACGTCACAGTCCAACTCGGCGCTCAGAAACCGAAACCGAAAGTCGTTTACATAAATAATGCGATATTAAATTATTTACCGAGAATATATGCATCTTAGAGCGTGCATGGTGCTTCATGGAGCAATAAGAAACGTTTGAAATGAAAAACGCGCAAGCCACAAATTTGATGCCGCAACCCCTTTAAGGTGAAAGCTTTTTATCTGTTTCAAGGTCGCGTTGTGAGGTACTGAAAAACGGAGCGTGGCAGGAAAGGGAAACAGCAGCGCTGGAGAGTTCTAGAAAGGGCGACGGAGAGTTGAGGGAAAGGGTAACAGCAGCGCAGGAGCATGGAGGGAAAGGGCAACAGCGGCGCTGGCAGCACGCTCGCGCACCTTGTATACATCGCCGCGTGGGCTCAGAGCTTCATTCCATATCGCTATGGCTGACGACGCACTATACCCTAGTCGCGGGCGGGGAAGACCGAGAAAGTATACGCCACGGTGGAAGAGGCTAGTAGAGCAGCTCGAAATGCCGCTCGTCGTAACCGCCGTCGGGAGGAAGCGGCTATGGATGAAGCTGCGGTAGCGGCCTGACGAGAGCAACATGCAGCCCTAATGCGAAGCAGGCGTCTTGGGAATGCAAAATTGGTGGAGAGAGAGGCCGCTGCAGCCCGTGCAAGACGAGCCACCTTAAGAGGTGAAGGTACCGATGGGGGCGAACAGGAGGCTCCTGGCGATGGCGAGCGAGCGGAACGAGTTTCGGAGGGTGCTGTCCAACTAGACTTTCGCCTTCATATTCTTAGATACGCATCCCCCGTAATTTGTTTATGTCCACTACAAGACGGCCTCTGTCAGGGATCTCCAATTGCCCGTCTCTTTGACTACGCGATCTGCAACACTAGGGGCACGGAAAGACAGCCCGGGAAGGAAGACAGTGTGCATGAATTTAGAAGCCATCCCTGCTCGCCCTTTATCATTGCACCCCCAGTGATTACCAACAATCCGATACGGCACGCTGGCCGCGGTCATTCGCAGCTACGGCAGGGCTGGGGAAGAGGCGCGCCCTCCTTCCCACGCATGCGTTTGATCACGTGACCTCCAACTAACCCGAATATTGAGCGCGTGGGAAGATAATGCCTATCAAGCCGCCATCCTTTTCGGCGCACTGTTACATGCTTTTTCTCGCACCCAACTGTATGGGTCACTGCTTCATATGGCTTTTGGACTTTATACGGAATATCACGGCGACGATGACAGCGAAAAATTGCCTCGAGTGTCGATACAATTGCTATCACAATAAAACGAGAAATAGAAAACATGCGTTGAGCTCACTTCTACAGCTGCTGCGGACGTCGCAATGTGCACCGGCTACAAACACAGCATGAGCACCAAGGACAAAGCTAACAGTGGGCACGTCGCTTACCACTACTTCGCCAGAATCCGTCTGACGCTGAAAAGGAAGCGTATTTTCCACCGTATAAGCGCCAGCGGAAACATAACACTAGGCGCACAGGGAGACAGCGCACGCGAAGGGACCCTGCAGCCATCTCGGACTGCCCAAGCTCGAATCCGGCGCAGATTACTTCCAAAATAGAGTGCGTGACCCCCGTATGTATGGCAGAAAGAGGAAAAGTAGTAGAGGACCCGTGTTTTCTAGCTGCTAGGCGAAAGAAGACTCCACGCCGCTGTCAAAAAGATTCCTCAGCTCATGTGTTCTCATCAGCGAAGGACATGTACCGCCAGAGGTACTACGAAGTACTTGGCACTACGCTGTCTTCTTAAGCAACAGGTACGTAGGTGGTGGTGGTGGTGATGTTGAAGCAGGCGGGGTAAGCAACAGGTATCCACCTGAGCAACAGGTATCCACCCGAGATGTGGGAGCATATGTCACATTGAGCAGTTTGCCATAGGGAAGGGAGACGAAGCATATATAACAAAGTCCTACAGTGACTTCCTTGAACCAGGACGCCCGATTTTGCACAGAGATATGCTGATTGACATTGTAAGCCAGCAAAAGTCTGCACCATTGCACACATTCGAGGACGTCGTGCACGTTTTCGGGGGCAAGGTCGAACACCTGCGAAACCCTTTGGCCAATCTTAGTGGCCATAGAAATGGCCAAGCTAAAAAATATGTTCAAAATACCGGTCTCATTGAGCACATCCGAGAGGTCCTTTTCGTGTCTTTGGCGACAGAAAACGTACTTGCGGTCGACGACTGGACAAGCCCGTATGAACCGTCTGGCAATTTTGCACGCCCACAAATAACACTCCTGCAAAATCATTTTCAATAAGATTGCCGACGACTTCATTTCCAGATCAAGTGCCCGAATGAACATTTTTTCAATGATGGTGAAACCATCACATCAGACAACGAACTGATGTCTTTAATAGGAAAAAGAAAGGTGCCAACTTACAAGTCAAAGCAAACCACCTGGCATAGAAAACAACTCAAAAAGTTATACAAACGAAGGAAAATGGGGTACATAACAGCACAGGCAGGGTGAGGCCCTTTAAGTACGCAAGGGTGCTTGGTTGCGCTACTTGCAAAACTCGCTGTCTATGCTGTGCATTTTACTGATTAATTTTTATTCGTAATTTTTCGTATTAGCTGCTTAGTCACGCAATCCATGCTGTTCTTACTTGCTCTCGAGTCCTTTCGCGCTTTTGAGATATTGTTGTCTTATTTATTTGTTATTATGGTTGTTTACTTGTGCACCTGATAATTTATTACTGAATAATCCTTTATTCCACTGCCGGGAAATAAATGAAACCAATGGCATAAGGCATGATTTGACTATTGCGTTATGAAGTCACATTGCTTTACGCTAATAATTCTAGTCATAAGTTGTGTTCAGAAATTGTTATATATTGTGTAACTTTTATATATATACAGTATAGACCTCTTATAACGTAACCACTTATAGTGCAGGACCGGATATAGTGCGGCCAACGCTGGCCAACGCTCGCTTCACGATAACGGTAGTAAACGAAACTTCAGGGAGCGGGCGGCGCCGGCACGGCACGACGAAGGGCGCATGCGGAGACCATGGAATGTGAGGGAGGAGGGCGGAGGGAAGCCTCGGCAACTCCGCCGCTTCGGTGGCTCCCCTCGCCCTCCCTCATAGCTCCCTCACTTTCGACTGCCACCGTGCGCGCCCGCCGCCGGGAGCGCCAAGTTTCGTTTTCTGCCGTTATCCGGAAGCGGAAAGCGGGAATTTGCCGGCGTGGGCAGTTTCGTTGGCCGGCCTGGGAGAGCGCCGCTGCTTCCCTCTGCGCCGCAGCCGCAGCGTGCAAGGTCAACCCGTGACTAGAAAGTGGAGGACGCATAAAGGAGAAAGAAGTCTTCATTGCCGTTTTCTACGCGTGGCTACGGTAACGTGGCCGAGACGTCGGCACGTACACACGTTCCGGCGCAACGCAGAATCCGCGACCTTGCCATTTGAGGGGAAATTTCCGCCGCGTTTTTTTTTTTTTTTTTTTTTTTTTTTTTTTTTTTTTTTTGTTCGAGCGCGACATTTAGGGGTCTCTGCTAAGCTCTCTCTATGGCAGTGCCGGAGCAATGCCGGTCGGAGGTGCCGCCACGTGATATGGTTCGAATTAACGAGATTCGACTGTAAATTTAATGCAAACATTATAACCGCATTCCTCGACTGTCGCATACGCGTGGCGGCTCGGTGCAGATGTTTTGCATATGTGCGGGCCTTGAAAATTGTTGCTTTGGTTATAGTGCGGTACCGCTTATAGTGCGGATATTCGCGACTCCGGCGACTTACGTTATAAGTGGTCTACGCTGCCTGCTTTCCTGCCAACTACTATTCTTCGTATGATGGTCGACGCGCCTACGACGCTCCTGTGAACGACCTGCCGCAAAATACGATGACTCCCCGATCACGTTCTCCTTCGCCATCACCTGCGCGCTACAATTCACCGACTCGTCGCAGTTTTGCCGACGTCACTAGGGGCAGGTCTCCTAGCTCGCGACGGGGAAACTAGACGCAGCGACCTCCGGGGGTGAGGTTGCCAGTACTCGAGGTTCGCCATATCCCCCATTATCGACGTACGACGATGTAAGGACTCCGACGAATGCAACGACTTATACGGCGAAGACAGCGAATGCAACGACGAATACGACGGACTCAACTACGAAAGACGTAACTGACGTCGTCAGCGCCGACCTCATCATTCGCATTGACGGCCACCAAGTAGCCGCTCTTGTTGACACTGGCTCCCATTTTTCAATTATAAGCGCACAGCTCGCCGACAAACTAAGGAAGGTGAAGACGCCATGGCACGGACCCAACATACGAACCGCCGGAGGTCAGTTGATGACACCTGTTGGGAAATGTGCAGCCCGACTCTTAATCGCCGGTTCAACCTTCGTCGCCACCCTCGTCATTCTTTCTGAGTGTTGCAAGGAACTTATATTGGGGATGGATTTCCTGCGTGAGTATGGTGCCGTGATTAACATCCGCGACAGAAGCGTCACCTTTGCAACGAACTCGGATAATGTCACGCATGAGGAGCATCCACAACGTCGCTTACGTATAGCTGCAGACGACGTGATACTTTTGCCCAGGGGCGGATCCAGGTATTTTCTGAGGGGGGGGTCAGCTTTTGTCGATGATGATGATGATGGCTCAGGCGTTGCGCTGCTGAGCACGAGATCGCGGGATCGAATCCCGGCCGCGGCGGCCGCATTTCGATGGAGGCGAAATGCAATAACGCCCGTGGGCTTACGTTGTAGTGCACGTTAAAGAACCCCAGGTGGTCAAAATTAATCCGGAGCCTTCCACTACGGCGTGCCTCATAATCAGAACTGGTTTTGGCACGTAAAACTCCAGAAAGATGAAGAAGCCCTATAGCGAAGCCAGGTATCGGTTTCTCCGAGCTTATAGGAAAATGACATTACCCAATACAGCCATGTGCTTGGCGGCTGTGCCTGATAATACAGGGTGTTCAAAACTAAGCTTGATGCTTTTCTTAAAATTAGGCACTGGGAGGCACTCGAAGACCACCTGTGCAATTAAGTTATGCGGCCAGGGGGGCACAAAGTGAGATGATAATTATCGCTGTGAGCAGCCCAATTAACTAAAATTGAACAATTATTTTTTGTCGACTGCAGTATGTGGGTATGTTTGTATTGAAAACTTAGAGGCAGTCGTGTTTCTACACAGTATCAGTCGGAAGAATTGTTCTAGCGTGTTCGTGCTTCGAGATATCCGACTCCAAATTTCCATTGTACTGCGCAGAGTTATCGACTCGACGCGAGAGCGGTTTATGCTTTGCGTTGCTGTGGAAGGGAGTCATTTTGAACATTTTTAGGGCATTGACATCTTGATGGGTGAAGTGTTGTCATGAAATTTGTGCATGACAACACCAAATTTAAAGCGGCAGTATGAAATATTCGTTAGCATAGCTAAAAAGTTTTCTGCTGTTCATGGTGCCGTTGTTACTCTTGATTTCAATAAAACTTACAATACTTGGAAATCAGCAGTCACTTTATTTGCGTAGCCCAGGCAAGGACCATGCCCGGTCGTCTAGTCACCATTACGCACGCGCACTGCCCTCCGGCTTCTCTGCGCGCGCCATTATCTCGGCATGGCAGCTGCCGCCATCTTTACAGGCTGCGCGGTCGCGTGTTACGACAGCGGTTACGGGTTCTTCGATTTTTTTTTTATTTCGCCAGCCGTGAGGGGAAGGGGGACAGTTATTATCTTTGCCAATGCCTCCGCCGCGTTGTCAGAGTAAACGCCGCACCCAACATCCGCGTCACATCAGGGAGGAGCTTTGCGCCGATCCTCACTCTCTTGCATGCGTAATCATGTGAACGACAATTAAAATTTGTAGTTGGATATCTCGGAGCATAGACACGCTATGCTCGCGGACAACTTTCGGTGGCAATGAAGGGAAAGCCACGGGCGCGTGGATGCTGCACATGTGTTACCGCGCCAAGTAGTCCGGCAGCGTTTGACAGTGCTTTTGGTTGCTCGGAACAGACGCTGAATCGACGCAACTTCCACGTGCGACGATTTCGCGTTTGCCCAGACGCGGAAGGGAAAAGCCGCAAAATGAGTAAACTTTTACACTCAGTGGTGTGTTCTGTCTTATTTAACTGTTACTAATAAGCTGTTTATGTTTACTCTTTGCCAACATAAACCAACGTGGATTAAAACGCGGGACTCTTTTCAGAAGCACCCTCACTTGTGAGCGCTTTGCCTCCGTAGCTTTCCCTTCATTGCCACAGAAAGTTGTCCGCGAGTAAAGAAGGATTCTTCGAAGTGAAACTGTGTAGAAACACGACTGCCTCTAACTTTTGAATACAAACATACACACTTACTGTAGTCAATAAAAAGTTAATTATTCAATTTTAGTCAATTCGGCTGCTGACTAGCGATAATTATCATCTCACTTTGTGTCCCCCTGGCCACATAACTTATTTGCGCAGGTGGCTTTCACGTGCCTCCCAGTGCCTCATTTTAAGAAAACCATAAAGCTTAATTTTGAACACCCGGTATATCTAGCCTGTATTGTTTCTTAAAATAAAATTTGGGATGATCTGTCGCAGGTTCGTTATAAACGTGTAAGCACGGGTCCATCTTTGGAGTTCTGTTGGGACACCTTGATTTCCTTAAGAAGATTCCTTGTGTTCGGCTGAGACACCTTCGTTTGCTTTGGAGCAACGCTCCGCTCCAACGCGGCAACCACTGCGCTGGTTGTTTACGATATGCGAATCACCGCGTATGAAGACTCACGACGGCACCTACAGGAAGAACGATGTGGCGTAGTAGCCGTGAGCGCGAGCCAGCTAGCGTCTTGATATTTTGTTTCCCACGCGACGTCATCCTTTTACACAAGGCGCGCATCTGCTCCCGTTTCTCTAACCACGCGACGCCATCCTATGCCCGCGCAATTCCTTTCTCTATACCCGCGCGCTGGCGTTGGCCGCTGACGTCATGCTCCCCCATTTCGTAGCCGCTGCTCGAGGTTTCGGCCCGCTCCGCGAGCACGGCCACTCAGATAAACGGATCTGGCGGCTTTGAGCCTCCTATGCTTAATGTAGTACAATACAGCTGCCAAATTACAATGAAAAACTTGTAGCATACGAACGGTATTGTGCTCGTACTGGATATTGTCAACGTGTAACTGTGATCACAATTGGTGCTACTGTTAAAAAAATCGCCTATGCGTAGTCCTTAGTTTAGCTGTTAGTTGTTATTATTTATATATGAACACTTCAGCGAGAGAGATCTTTCATTGAGCAGGTTGGTCGCGGAACCGATGACAGCCAATGAGGCAACCGTTGACACCCCAATGGGGAACTAAGTTGATCAGGCGCGAAGGCGCTCGCGCGGACATCGGCATGCTTGGCAAAAGGGACGTCCCCTCGTTCATTTGACGCCACCGACGGTACGAGTAAGGCACGGCCGGCGCCAGGAGGCCCAAGGTGTGCATGAGAAAAAAATAACTACGGCAATCTCGCGACACCACACCCCTACGGAATACAACTAAGCTTGTGAGCGAGCTAGCTTTACTTCTACATGGCTGATACCACTGGTACTCGCGAAAAATACTTTTGAAGAATGCTGGTGGCCATATTTTTTGCGACAGGGCCATCCCCCTGTCAGCGCGGGGGCGATGCAGAAATCTGAGGGGGGGGTCAGGACATCCGGACATCCCCCCTGGATCCGCGCCTGCTTTTGCCGCGGAGTTGCTCTCTCGTACCCGTGCACTGTGACAGCTTGCAGAATGGGACTGGAGTCGCTGAACACATCAATGCGCTAGCACTGAATTGCGGCGTATCCATTGCCAGAGCACTTATTAATGTAATCGACGGCAGCGCGCAACTCTTGCTGACGAATTTTAGTAATTAAGGAGCGTCGACACATCGTGAGAGGCACTGCTGTCGCTTATTTCGAAGAAGTAATACCGACAGAAGACTGCCACTTAGCGCAGGAGACGACATCTACGATCCCCAGAGCTGCGCCTATTGTAGACGTTAGTTCGACGTTAACGGCCGTTGAGCGAGACCGCCTTCTTGAGCTCATCAACCAGTACCAGGGCTGTTTCTCATCTGCGTCCAAAGTTGGTCAAACGCCACTTACCAAACATCGCATCATTACTGATGTCGATGCCCGACCTATTCGACAAAACCCTTATCGCGTGGCCCCAAAGGAACGCGAGGCAATCCAAAGACAAGTGAAGACGATGCTGGAAGATGGCGTTATTCGACCATCTAATAGTCCTTGGGCGTCACCTGTAGTTTTAGTGAAAAAGAAGGACGGTAGCCTGCGCTTCTGCGTAGACTATCGGAAGCTCAATCAGGTCACAAAGAAGGACGTTTATCCACTGCCACGTATTGATGATTCCTTGGACAGGTTGCGAAACGCGTGCTACTTTTCCTCAATGGACTTGAAAAGCGGTTATTGGCAGATCGAAGTGGATGAGAGAGACCGTGAGAAAACCGCCTTTGTGACGCCTGACGGACTTTACGAATTTCAGGTACTCCCCTTCGGTTTGTGTTCAGCGCCAGCAACATTTCAGCGTCTAATGGACACTGTGCTCTCTGGACTTAAATGGCAAACATGCCTGGTGTACCTGGATGACGTGATTGTCTTTTCGGCAACGTTCGACGAACACCTACGAAGGCTGAAAACTGTTTTTGAAGCAATACGATCTGCCGGTCTCACGTTAAAGCCTGAAAAGTGCCATTTTGGTTTTCAAGAGCTCCAGTTCCTCGGTCACGTCGTCAGTAACCAAGGAGTCCGACCTGATCCGGATAAAATTGCTGCCGTCGCTAATTTCCCGACCCCATCCGACAAAAAGGCCGTGCGACGTTTTCTGGGACTATGTGCATACTACCAGCGATTTATTGCGAATTTCTCACGCATCGCGTGGCCGTTAACACAGCTCACCAGAGAAGATATACCTTTCACTTGGGGCGAAGACCAGCAGCGGGCATTTCACGAGCTCCGGCAACGTATGCAAGCGCCTCCCGTGCTTGCACACTTCGATGAAGACGCCCCGACGATATTGCACACAGACGCTAGTAATGTCGGTCTAGGGGCGGTGCTCGTACAATGGCAGGACGACAGCGAAAAGGTGATTGCTTACGCCAGCAGGACACTGTCCCGAGCGGAGGCTAACTACTCCACCACTGAAAAAGAATGCCTCGCAATGGTATGAGCAGTTCTGAAATTTCGTCCGTATTTGTACGGTCGGTCTTTCACCGTTATTAGCGATCACCATTCGCTCTGCTGGCTCATTAATTTGAAAGATCCTTCCGGCCGGCTCGCCCGTTGGAGTCTTCGACTCCAAGAGTTCGACTTTACTGTCGCATACAAGTCAGGAAAACGGCACGCAGACGCCGACTGCCTTTCTCGGTCTCCTGTTGAGACGGCAGCACAAGACGATGACGACACAATCTTTCTGGGACTCGTGGACACTGCCGATCTTTCACGCCAGCAACGGGATGACATTGAATTGCTGCCGCTGAATGATTACCTGGAAGGACGAACCAACAGCGTGCCGAGGCTATTTACAAGAGGGCTGGCGTCATACTGCTTGCGCCGCAGCGTACTCTACAAGAACTTCTCTCCTAGCGGCAGCAACTACTTACTCGTTGTTCCCTCATCGCTTCGACGTGAAATCTTACACGCCTGCCACAACGAGCCGACCGCTGGGCACTTGGGCTACACTCGCACATTGGCACGCATTCGGCAGAATTACTACTGGCCGAGACTTGCTGCAGTCGTTAAGCATTATGTTCAGACATGTCTGGATTGCCAGCGCCGCAAACCGCCTTTCGTCAAGCCAGCCGGCCTTCTGCACCCTGTTCAAGTACCTGCCACACCATTTGCGCAAGTAGGCATGGATTTTCTGGGCCCCTTCCCAACGTCTACTACCGGCAACAGGTGGATAATCGTCGCCACGGATTATCTCACTAGATATGCCGAGACAAGTGCTCTGCGACGGGGAACAGCAGATGAAGCGGCGCAATTTTTTCTTCAATCCATCGTTTTAAGACATGGCGCTCCGGCAGTAGTCATCACGGACAGAGGTACTGCGTTCATGGCCAAGTTTTTGGACATCGTTCTACGTTTAAGTGGTACCGCCCACCGGAAGACCACGGCCTATCACCCTCAAACAAACGGGCTGACAGAACGACTCAACAGGACACTGGCTGACATGATAAGCATGTACGTCGATGTAGAGCACAAGAACTGGGACGAGGTTTTACCCAATGTCACCTTCGCGTACAATACGGCTCGTCAAGAGACCACTCACCAGACACCCTTCAGCCTCGTGTACGGCCGTGAGGTTACGACAACATTAGACACAATGCTCCCTCATGAATTTGATGACAACGAGACGGGTGCTGAAGAGATCACACAGCGAGCAGAAGCAGCTAGGCAGCTTGCGCGTTGGCGAATCCACGAACAACAGGAATGTGACGCCAGACGCTACAATCTTCGGCACAGACCCGTAACATACAACATCGGCGACAAAGTGTGGGTCTGGACACCTATTCGTCGGCGTGGGCTCTCTGAAAAGCTCCTGCGCAGATACTTCGGGCCCTACATAGTCCTTCGACGCATCAGTGACGTCCCCTACGAAGTCGTTCCGGATGGCTCTCACTGTTCAAAGCGCCGACGGCATTTACCCGAAGTCGTTCACGTGCTTCGTATGAAGCCGTACTATGAAGACTGACAAGACTGCACAGTTCTTTTTCTTTATCGCAGTTTGCCAAGCCTCTGTCATCGGGACGATGATTTTTTTTATATGGGGGGAGCCAATGGAACAACTATACTGCCGCGGGTATGTGCCAGTGGGGACAAGGTTGAAGCAGCGCGGGCTTTTAGGTTAAGCGTGGAGATGAAGAAGACGTTGGTTTTTCTTTGCGACTGATAAAGTGTCTTTGTTAGTGCTGCTCCGCGTCCTCGTCGATCCCACGTCGTTACAATATATAAGTTATGTCTCATCTTCTCAACTGACCTTTCGTCACGAAAAGATTTCTTGATTGTATACTAAAACTTTCACAAGGCGTTACATCGCTTTTTTCATTGATGTGCATTTGTGTGACTTAGTACACACAATACACATATATATCCCTAACCTGTTTAACTGAATCCGCTTGTCGCATGGCTCATCCGAGAAACGCGAGTCTCTTGGTGGTGAGAAGGGACTCGGGCTTTCAAACTGAACTGCCTCCTACTATGAGGTCTTGTAAATACTCATATAAGGCGGTCACTTCAGTGAACAATTCTTCAAGGTCACACAAAGTTTCTTCAAGTGCAACTGTTATTGAGGGTTTATATATTTACATATGTATATCATAAGAAGCCAACAAAGAAAGACTTTAAGGACAACATAGGGGAAATTACTTGTACTTACTAATAGAAATGAAAATGGCTGAAAAAACTTGCCGCAGGTGGGGAATGATCCCCAATGCTCTTACCAATTGAGCTACCACGGCGCCGCTTTCCCGTCCACTTTCTGGGTGGGGTATTTGTTTACCACTAGAACTAACCCTGGTATATTGGCCTCAAGGACATACCATGGCTCCATCTGCTGAAATCTCTCCGTGATGTAGAAAGCGACTTCACGCGATACTGGCTGCTAAGGGTTCGGCATCTCCAGCAGTTCAGCCACAGTTGATTCCGAGTGCTTGCATGTTTGAAGTGTTGTACACGTGGCGTCTTGGCTGCAAAACAACCTGGCGCGTACATCCCAGTCTGGTGTGTAGTGAAGCGAAGGCTTTTAGCGAGCGAGCAACCCGATGCTTTAGTATTGGCTATTCAGTTCGCACAATCTTTCATAAAACTAGCTATGATTACTTTTGCTGCAATAACAGTACTGTTCACAGCATTCGTTCGAGGAGTGCGGCTTGCCAATTTCGCCAGAATTATTGCGCGGCAATAATTTATCATAGCTGTCAGCTGGCATGTTGATAAACGTTCAAAGCGCTACTAAAACGGATACTTAGAAAGAACACAGAACAAAGCGTTTTTTTTTTTTTTTTAGAGGAATGCGTTAACACATGGAAAAGGGCCCTTTGTACTAGAATAGCTGTTGGTTGGGCATGTTGGTAAACGTTCACGATGGAAAAAGCGCTACTAAAACTGAGACTTGGCAAGAACAGCGCTTTGTCCTGCGTTCTTGCCAAGTCTCCATTTTAGTAGTGCTTTTTCCATCACGATTATTTATCATTGGTCTATTACATTACTTTGACATTCAACTGCTTATATTTTTATTTCCTCAATTTGCAACATGCGCAGTTTTTGCAACATGGGCAGTTTATACGGTCATTTTATATGAATTTAATCACTAAAATAAAAATTCCCTGACAATTCTATGACTTCAAAATTTTCCCGACTTTTCCAGGTCGCTAGACATCCAGCGAGACCCAAGCGCTGTGACAATGCTGATCTTTGTCTCTCAAGTTCAGTTCTGGCCAGAGTGATATCAAATGAACCACTCTTCCCTTCGTACGGTGTACACGCAAGCGGGAAGTGGCGACACGGCCCAAAAAGAGAACCCGCTACAGAACTCAGCAGTAAGAGCAGTATACGAAGCCCAGCAGCTCATATCAGCTCGTCTCAGTCTGATGCTACTCTGCTAATATGCACAAATGTGTTTTGCAGCAATTCATTAATTCATGTAAGCGCTGCATGGTTTCCACTGTATTTGAAGCCAACGAGTGGTGGCTATATATCTGCCAATGTAGACAAATGTGGCACTCTGGTAAATCACTATTCACACGCTGTGGAAAGTTGTGGCACCATCTGTCGCACAAGAAGAAATTCGCGATGTATGGCCTCAGATCTGAGAGCACACCTAGCTTCGCCGTAGGTACCTTAAAACTTCTGAGGCCACGTCCAGCAAATGCAGCCGCTGCTTTTAGGACTAATGGACCAAGAACCTGAGTACGGATCACAGGAACAGCGCCCAGCTGTCACTAATAATTTCCTGCTGAAGCATCATGACTCAAATCTAAAGCAAATACAAGTATCTGTTGGGAACAATAGGACAAAATAGTGCAAGACAAAGACTTTATAGATACAAAGCAGGCAACTATCAACCTCGAAGGCGCCACCATGTTTCCAACGCTAAACCGTCAAGTACGGTCATGTCGTTGCAGTGTGACAACAAAATCACCCGACCGACTGCCCACGAGTCTGATCCCACCAATTCAGCTGTTGGCAATCAGTATGCAGGCTGTTGGCGCAGTGCCGCACTACGGAGACCGCTGTCACGAGAAGTCTGCAGACCAAAATCGGTGTCGTGTCGGCCTAGTGTGACTGGGCCTTTAGAGACAGGCAGATAGAAACCAGAAAGTTTGTGAAGTATACTAAGAATGCTAATCGCATGAAAACATGTCCAGTGGTGAGATTGAACCAGCGTCCCACAGAAGAGCCCCGTGCTCTACCCATTGGGCTACAGACACATGCGTACTTCTGTCATGCCAATGTCAACTAATGCTTCCGAGATTATTAGCGTGTGTGTCATTCACACAGCAACAATTAAAAAAAAATAAGCGAGAGCATGTGCGTGCACACTGTTTATTAGGTAATGCCAGATAATTGTACAAGTAATTTTTTATTGTACTCTACCCCCTTACACAATGCCTCTAGGGGCCTGTAAGGTATCTTTAAATAAAACAAAAAATAAAATTGTGCAATGCCAGATAATTGTCAATCTTACCACTCTCCTTCACATGTGCTATGTCTTATGTTATGTAGAACAGCAACAAGGTGGTAATAAAAGCAAGATCACACTAGTTTTCCCTAATCCCCGTCCCATCGTAGCAAGCACTTTTACACTACGAGACATTGCACCCCCTTTGGGCTTGGAGATTATGCAACAATGTACTAACACCTTTGAGGTTGCCCCAGGTCATAATTGAATAGATTGTAACGTTTCTTCGTCAAAGTACGATCTATCAGTCATGCCATCACTATTGCCTTGCTGCTGTCATCCCACACACACATCACAAACACCATTGCTCACCTCACACAAACATGTTGGTCCATATGGCAACACTTTAACCCCAAACAATGCTGGATAGTCAGCTACCTGCAATATGCTTTGCATAAAACATTCTTCAGTGCGTAGGATGCGCATTTTATTTGGCAATTCAATTGTAACAATATTTCACTATTCAAAGACCCCAAGTGCTAGAAAAATTAAAAGGACCAACAACCACCGGAACACGTCATGAAAATTCAGTGTGAAACGACCATGATTTATCCAGATAGAATCAAACATGCTGGTCACAGGTTAAATTGAAATTTTAAATCAGCAGAGAGTCATGAAAAACGGTAGGTCACAATACTAAAAGTTGCGACTTTCGTACTATTTACGTTGTAGTCCCACGTGACCAGAGACGGATGCACATCTCTGGTGCATGGCTAAGTACACCAAACTTCTTTTAAATTGCGTTCATTATATTTCAGAAGAATTTGCTTTTCTTTTTTGTGTGTGTATTACGATGTAAGGAAACCTTCCACTCACAAGCAGCGCTGCCTTCGCGGCAACGAGTGTTACGGCAGAATAGTGGCGTCCCTCATTGCATCACGGCACACAGTATATTCTTGAGAATTAAACCAGTCAAAAGACGAACAGAGGAGAGACGTGGCACACACGACTGGACAAACAACTGTGCTTTATAGAAAAAAAAAATCTCCCAAGAAAACCAGGCAACCATACGCAGCTCAAGCGCCAAAATGCACAAAACAATGCTGATTGCAAGATAGACCAAGTAGCTAGCGCCAGTGTAATAGAAATCTTAGTTCCTTCTGCAACAGTGAGATCGAAGTTGTGCTGATGCAATTATCCCCTTGCATCCTAATGTGATAAGCTTCGAGAATTTGACGCTCAGCATTGCCTCTACCAAGAACTTTAACATTGAAAAAAAAAAAAAAAGCGGGACGCAGCCGCATTCTCATAATGGCGAGGAAATTAGCGCCGTCGGAGGTGTTCAAAGAGTGCTCTCACAGCCTCTCCTTGATACACCGGCCCAGGGTTCGTACAGCTTTCCAAGGCAAAAATTCAAGGATATTCAACGACTTCTAGGACCTGTCACAGGTTTTTCAAGAGTTACCACCACAACACAAAGTCAAGTTTTGACAACCAATTTGAGCGTTTGGAAGCCGCCGGTTTTCCAAAAGCGCTTTTGAAAGCAGTGGTAGAAACGTTGCCGCAAAAGGTTAAGAGGCGAGAGAAAAAAATGTGACCCAGCAGGAGCTGAACGGACAAGATTTGAAGGGATGCCCTATGTACATAAGGTTTCCCACATCAAAAAAGTTGCAGTGAGGCAGGGCGTTAAAAGATTCTTTTCTGCTCCATGCAAACTTTTAAAGTCTTTATTCATGTGTTGCGCGTGGCAGAAATAGACCCCCTATGGGTACGACACTGCATAAAAACTGTTACATTACGTGTGCGACATGTGTGGTGTACGAGATTCCGCTGAACTGTGAAAAAGTTCACATCGGCCAAACAGGCCGGTGTATCAATGAGAGGCTGCGAGAGCACCACAACTCTTTGAACACCTCTGACGTAGCTAATTTTCTTGCCATTATCGGGAATGCAGCTGCGTCCCGCTTTTTTCCAATGTTAAAATTCCTGGTAGAGGCAAAGCGGAGCTCATCACATTAGCATGCAAGGGGATAATTGCATCAGCACAACTTCGATCTCACTGATGCCGATGGAACCAAGTTTCGTATCGCACTGGTGCTAGCTACTTCATCTATCTCGCAATCAACGTTTTGGCTCTTGAGCTGCGCAGGCTCGTCTGGTTTTCCTGGTAGACAGTTTAAAAAAAAATAAAGCACAGTTGTTAGTTCAGTCATCGTGTGTGCCACGTCTCTCCTCTGTTCGTCTTTTCACTGGTTTAATTCTCAAGAATATGTACCATCTGACCCAGATCACAACTCTTCATAAGTGTTTTCATGTGCATGAGAGTTTGTGAGTGAGTACCCAGAGTCTTATGGTGTCCTTGTGAGAACAATATGCAGTCAACCCATCAAGCCATAAATGGGTGCAAGCCCTACCAGAAGAGCACTAGTGGAATGCCCTCCCACTTGGTAAACATCGAAATGAACAGAAAAAGACAATAGGAAGAGGCTGTCGGTTGCTCCCTACTGCCTCGTGCTCACGCCTGCTCTTTTGAGCCCTCGACTACGTGCTGTCATCCAAGCATCATATGACGTGCTTCTAAACTCAAATGTTAGCATGTGGCTATATGACAACACACTGAACTGTGCATCACATGTAGAATCATCCATCTCCTTTTTGAAAACATGACTTTGCTAAAAAGAACTTAGCTTGACTTGTATGACTTAAGCAGTTCAACAGCAAGCCACAAAAGCATAAATTAGAAATAATTCAACAGTTTAGGAAGCATGGACCACATGAACATCAGTTTAATAAACAAGATTATTTCTTACAGCCATGGCTAGAGCCCTTAACTTTAGGCGGTGGAAAATTTGAAATTCTGCAAATCAAGATAGAGGAATCTGCAAAATTCCACGGCAACATTGAACAGACGTAAGGTACCATGTAACAGTTCATTAAGAACTTCCAGACTCCAAACATGCTTGTATATTAACTGAAGGAAGCTGTTGTGGCTGAGCATCAGATGATGCTTTGTACTCTCTTCACTAAGAGAATGGCGCTTGTGGGACACAATGTCACCATAGCGACTGAACAATCTTTCTGCGACAACAGAGTTGATCGGCATTGACAGGTATTTAAGGACAATGGAAGAAAGCATTGGAGTGACCTGTTCCATCCCTGCCCAGAAAGCCAGAACATCAAAATCTACACCTGGATTTTCTTGTTTAGAAAGAAATGGTGCCAAGTCCCTGTCACTAGACTTGAGTTCTTGGGCAGACTAGAGGTACATTTGCCATTCAGCAGCTAGCGCTGGTGACTCCTTCCCAAGTCCAGGCACACCTGCAAACTCTGACCTCTTCTCTGAAAGACTCCATACTTGCAGAGGATCCAAGCCACCTCACACTCTTGAAGAACTTCCAAGTGTCAGATTTCTCCAATATACTAGCGCTTTGCTAGCCGCTCTACTCATTGCAGCCTTCATTTTGTTTGCAATCCAATGGGCCTCGTCATGTGCAATGTTTTCTTTCTTCAGTTGTTTCAAAATCTTCCTGTGCAGCTGCTTCCAAATATCCCCAGAGTACAAACAAAGCATTGTACGCTTTATGACAGGCTACACGCTGACCCTCAGCTGCTTTCAGCAGGCTGGCAACTTTTTTACCAAATACTGCAATGCATCGCATGCTGTACTTAAGCGCAATCAAAAGTTCCAGAAGCGAATCAACGCATGCAGTTTCTCCATACCTTTCATGAACTTGCCTTAGCAAAGAAGGATAGTACTCAAAGTATGCAGAATGCTGCTCAACAGCTTCGATCCACGAATTCCACCTACTTTTGACAGGTGCTGGAGGTGTTTTAGCACACTGAATCCCGCACTTTTCTAGATGAGATTTATAGAAAGCTCTCTTTCTACTCGACAGCCGGAACGCCTTCTTCATACAGGCGACAAATTTGTCCACCAAGGGAAAGGATACCTGCAATTACCTACTATGTTTACTGTATGGGCTACACATGTAATGTGAACAGCACCTTCGCACAGTGGCTTAATGCACTCATTAAATGACTTCACCATATATGCAGCGTTATCGCTTACAAAGCCTGTTACGTCCTCGAATTCAATTCCATACTTCGTCAGTGTTCTCGTTACAATGCGGCTCATCACAGACGAGTTCACTTCATCCACGAATTTAACTTCCACAAGTAGAGGTTCTAGCGAAGTACTCGCGCTTCTGGCTGACTGGACGAACAATACGTTCACAACTGATTTTGATCGGTCATCGGTGGTTTCATCGGTAATTACCGACACCGTGGTACCTTGAAACATGGCTTTCAAAGCTGTTTCGTGCTTCTCAAACAATTCTGGAAGTCGGCGGCGAAGCGCATCATATCCAGGCACCAAACCGCCGTTCCGAATGTGTGTCTGCAGAAACGTTCTCAGTTTCAGATTGTCCACCTTCCCTAGGGGAATATTCGCAGATTATAGCACATCCAGGAATTCGAGCACAATGTCGTGCCTCGCCTCGCCAGCGGTGATTGCGGATTCCAGCGTTTGCAGTCGGCTTTGCTTTCTCGGCGTTCCTGAACCCCCAGCGCCGTCTTCTGACGATTCCTCGCCACTTTTTCGCTTGGAAGAGTCTCTTGCTCCTGCATTCTTACGATGACGGTTGCTCTCGATGTGCTCGTCAATCGTTGACTTACGCCGATGGTCAACTGCTCTCGCACAAACTCGGCAAAAAAGGACTCCTGCATCTTCGTAAAAGCAGGCGTTCTTGTATTCTCGAGCATGTTCTTTGGCCGTCTTATTGCTCAAATGAGATCCTGTGGGAGCCATCCTGATTACCAACTCGAAACACAAAGCAAACGGTAAAATGGCGCACTTTCTATTTCTATTGAAGCAAATGGATGGATTGATGACTACAGCTACGGCTGAGCCTTTTGATTCGGGTGGCGACTGCACCACCTAGCCAATTTTTTATACAGCGAGATTATTTTAATGAAATTAAATTTCTTCATCAGTAAAAGGTGCAGAGGAATAGAAACCCTCTTAATATTAATTACTAAGAAAATACTACTTTTCCGTCACCGTTGGCAGCTTTCACTTGATCTGTCATTTTTAAGATGTGTACGTAGCGCCATCTTGTGAAAACTGCGAGTAACTGCGTTTCGCTGCTGCTTCAAAAAGCAACTTAAAAAAATCGAATTTCCACGAAAAAACATCAATTCCATGATTTTTCGCTTAAAGCTAGGGCCTCTAGCCATGGCTGCACTCGTTTTTTTCTTCCCTCTCATTGCACTCATTTCCAGCATAGAACAAACATGATCGCAAATAAAGACAGAAAATTTGTGACAAATGTTCCACGTTTCCCACCTTACCACAGCAGGATTGGACTCTCTGGCTCTTAAGTTTTCTGTTGCACTAAAGTACAGTGGCTAGACTAGGGAAGTGTGACGAAGGCCCCACCACTCGCGTGCGCGTTTCAGATGCAGTCGCAAGGCGGCGCTCACGCTTGCACTCACGTCGCCTGACCAGGCCCGACGATCGACTAGCCGGAAAAACGCCCTGATTAGCGACGAGAATTTCCTTTTATTTACCTCGAATAGCACATCTTGCTCAGCCGCTCGTGTTCGCGAAGATCCCAGCAACATTATAGCGACATATTCGCCCTATAAATTCGCGTATAACACGCCATTTGCTTACGAGATCTAGGCCGTCTTGGCCATGTTTACCTCGGAGGCTGCGCAGACACGCTTCGAGTTTTGCTTCACTGCGGTCATATTTTACGCGCAAATTACTGTCTTAAACGCACGCTTGAACGAAAACAACTGTTCTTGCTTGCAAAGATGAATTTAGTCCGAGCTGTTCGTTAAAGATGCAATTGGATTTCACTTAAATATATGTAACTGCCCTTAATTGGCATGCACCGATGATTATGTTACATAGAAAGTTGCCTTGGCTCGCTCAATATTTTCACGTTCGCACGATTTCTTGGAAACTAGGATGTTATAAGCGAAATATGGTGCAATTATTGATAATTTTTGCAGCTTCAAAGCACTGCACGATTGCTGCCTTCTGTATGGGTGGGAGCTTGTCGATCTTCTTCAGTGCACTTCAATCGCTTGATTTGCCTGTTTTTGCTGCGTGAGAGCCTCGTCCAAAATTTTCGCTTTGGAGGCGGCGCACCGTAGCTTGGGTCCTTGCCTTTAGCTTCCTGGCGTAATTTTCCTTACGCTTTAGCTGCCTAGCTCGACACCTCTGGTTGAGCAGTAGCCTTCCGAGGTACTTGGAGGCGATGCAGCACTTCTCAGGGCCACTTACAAATCCCTTGCACTTCATGTGGTAGAGGCTTTCATTCCAACTTGTCATGTTGGAGCTGCAAGAGGGAACTCCACCGACCGCTCTTCACCAGAACAGAGCTGCACGCTGTCAACAGCCTATAGGAGGGATGCAGGATCGCAGTGCTCATCAAGTGAGAGCTCGACACCACGTACAAACACTTGATGTTCAATCATGCTGTCCCCGCCACGAAACAGCACAAGCTTTTGGGCGTGAAGCAAGCTCATGATTCACCCCGGTAGGCAGACGCCATATGCGACAAAAAGGGAAGTTTCAGAAAAAAACGTGCTTACCCCACTGATTGGACGGCACGATCACATTTTGGTAATCCAGAGTTGGCGGCAAGCGTGGGTGCTTCATCCGATGTGTCGGGCGAGGCCACGTCGATTCACGATTTTTTCTGTGGAGGCGCAAACTGGGTCCAACCTTTCTTTCGGATTCCTTAGGTACTTAGGTATTTTCTTAGGTACTGGCTTGGAGAGGTACATGGGGACGTTTGGAAAGATCGTCAGTATCGCATCCGGCTGTAGCAATGGCCTGCTCCTTTCCAGGCGCACCAGCTCGCCACTGATGATGTGTTCAAAGTGACGCGACACAAACTGCAGATCGAAATGCAGTTCGCACACAGCGGCATTTCGTTCGAGTAGCTTTTCCACTCGAGGTATGTTGCACTGTCACTTTCGGTATGTCTCCTCGTCTTACGGTACCCCGAAGAGCGACAACTTCTTTTTGCACGATTTGTGAAACATTACTTTCCACAAGAATTTCCAGCAGAAAGCGGGAGAAACTTGCGGACCAATTCGTATCGGGCTCACAGCTCGACGTATAAACGAGTGCGAGCGCCCCCCAGCGGATGCCATAGGAGCCGCCGGGCGGTAATCACACTTCCCCTATTCTAGCCACTGTAACTAAAGGAACTGCTGCAGATCGAACACACTTTGTTGGGAACTACATACAGCAATGCTGTTTAACACTTTCGTGACCGCGCCTATTCCCGTCGACAGTATGTTGTCGATGGTACAAGTTGAATTTTCGCGCCTCTCCGAGCGCTCCAGACAGCTAGCGCCATCGAGCGGGTTAAAAGAGAGACTATTTTATCGGTTTCGGTTTTGTGTTTCTCTTTTCCACCGCGCGGGGATTTTTAAAGCGCCTGCATAGTCGGGGTGACGAGCGCTCGTCGTTTGGCATCTACGTCGCGCGCGTCCGCTCCATGGAAACGGCGAGTTTCGACGGTTTCCGACGCATCTGGGCTCGAATTTGCGGATGATCGCAGCAGCACAGACTCGGAAGACGACTTCGATTCGTCGGACTTCATTACGGACGAAGAAAGTGCGGCAAACCGCCCCGGAACATCGACGGGTATCCGCCGTTCAGTTTTGCTTTCTTCTCGGACCGTGTTATCGCTGCCGCGTATCGACGTAAGGATTTCCGGCGTGTTCTAAAGGTCACAGTTCTTATCTGCAAGATGTAAACGTCGTTCGGACGGGATAATTTAGCGGCGGACGTGCAGAGACTCGAGTTTTGTCCACGAAGACGGCCGGGAGTGCACCTTGGAATCGCGCTCCGAAGTGCTGTGTGTACCCGTGTGCCTCAAGAACTTTTGTAGATACAGAGCTTATATTTGCAGGCTGATTTCATATATCCCTTTTCTTGAAAATGTATATTTCGATTTTTTAAAATAGTTTTTTTGTGCAAAGCAGCATTGATGTTTTTATCGATCTTTCTCGTTCTTGATGCGATTTTTTGTTTTGATAATTTTTTTCGTAGTATTTTTAATAAATATACTGTTTGAAATTAATACCGTTGGAAAGATAATTTCTTCTACAATTTGATACCATACACTTCAACGTGAATCATTTCCTGTGGCAGGAAAAAAAATAATAGCCAGACTACCCGAAAACTACCGATTTTCTCGCGGTCACGAAAGTGTTAAATGCATAACGAGTGCTGAAACCTGTATTAGTTTGTGTAATTGCGGTGTCAGTGCAAAGTCATACCAAAAGCCCTCGCTCAAACCACATCATCCACAGTACAAGCTGTCTAAGCGCAGCCCCTTCGCATCTGCTCAGCTGTGCCTTTGCTCTCGCGCACCCATGCTATGCAATGTGACATACGCATAGATCATCTCAAAGAGCTAATCGACATTGGCACAATGGAAGTATACAAGCGATTGTGGCCTGATGCTTAGAGCATCGGGCTGCTGTGCTGGGGGACGGTGGTTTGATCCCACCACTTTTTTAAGTGCGAGCTATTCGACAGGACAGCAACTGCACCCAGCTGCCACAATCAGGAAAGCCCGGGAGGGTTTGCAAAGAAAGCCTCGCATTAAAATTGGTTGTTGATCCCTTTAATGTCAAGAATTTGAGCCCCAAAATGCGAGTGGCAGCTTCTGCTACATATGTGGGGTCTCACACATGCTCTTGGGACAAAGGAACGACAACACAGTAGTGTAAACAATCAAAAGGGCATTTATTGCACCTTTCAAACACTAATGCACACTAGCCGAATTACAACCAATAGAACATTCACACGCGACAAATCAAGGAAGTCCGACTCCCCGCGACCCGATAGCGAGCGAATACGTTCGCCCCATGCTATGACACCATCGCCTAGTCGTTCACGTGTACAGTCACACGAACGGTGGCGCGCTCGAACGATCCGGGTTCGTCCATACCGGTGTCCTGCTCTTAGCCTCACGCGACGGTCGCACGAAGCGGGCCGGTGCACGCGCAAAGCGTTCGTGCGTGTTGGCCACCGATCCCAAGCCCAAGCCCAAGAGCGAGCGCCTTCGACCTTTTTCTCTCCCAAGTCACCCCGCCGTTCGGTGGCGTTAGCATCGCGACACTCGCGCCATCTCTCGCAACCACTACGACCGCCTCCGGCGACCAGCCACACGGTGAAGCCAGACCACAGGAGACGCGTGAGTCGCGCATCCCCACATCCCCCCAACCTTAAAGCACTACACATACTCCGGCGAAACATGTCACAAGGTCTATCAACGCGTGCGTCGCGAACAAAAGTTAGTACATGCAACAGTGGCGCCGCCAAGGAAATGTCCACACGTTATTCACAACATGCAAGCCGACATTGTCTCTGGGGTTCACCACTGGCGTCCGTTGGTCACAGCACCAGCTCTGCAGATTCGATGGCACGACTCCAGCACCAGACTCCGGAAACGGCGACGCAGAAGGCGGCACGAGAAAGCGTCGCTCGTGCCGACGCGCCCTGCCGGCGAGAGCCGCTGTAGCCGGCTGTGTTCCCAGCCGCCGAGGGTAGCCAGCCAGACACAGGCGGCCGCCGAAATCTGCATCGCCTGGGGTAGCTCGATTGTAGTCCGGGGCAGCAGCGCTGACGATGTGCAGGTGACAGCAAACCAGAGGTGACTCTGCTCACGCTGCGTACACTCAACGCACTCGACAAACACTAAAGTAGTGCAAGGGAGAGGAATTCGGCATATGCATCGCCCACGTGGTACGATGTTCAATTCGGCTAGCAAAATTTCGGGCGGCATTTCAGATGCTAAGTTCACGTGAACAAAGCTTACTTTCTTGAGTCGAACGAGTAATTTCAATTCGTGCTAGGCTAACTAGACTGAGGGAAGCAAAGTGCGACAACCTTAACACCACGGTCCACCAGGTTGTGTCCCTCCACGTGCGACAGGCGGCTTTGTAAAGCCTTAGGCCTAATGCGTCGCTACTTTGACAACAACCTGCATCAAAAAAAAAAACATCACCCAAAATGGGCACAACTGGGGGCACAACTGGCAGCCGCGAGGAGACGTTAGCTCTGTGAGGTGGTCCTACCCCGCTCGGTGCACACAGCATCCGAGTTGACGGCACCCACCGTCCCAGACGGTGTCGGAGCGCCCGGTGCCAGGCCGCAATACCAGTCAGCCCGTAGCGGCACCCGTGGCCCGCGGCCACCCGGCTCCCTGAGCCGCACGAAGTCAGAGATAGAAGAAGCTATTTACATAAGAAATTCGGACCACCCACAAGGCTTCCGTACTCACTCGCTCTCCCAGGATGCAGACCACGTGGCTCTCGCACCGACGAGAGTACTTCAAAACACTCGCGAAAAGGCTTAGCATGTTGAAAAGTTCAAACACGCTACAGCAACCGTCGCCTTGCTCAAGAAAGCACGCCGCCGACGCTAGCGATCAAAATCCACGCTAGGAATACGCTTCGGTTCAAACAAAGGTTGTCTCGAACCGAGCAAAACTCAAAACTATCATCCGATGTCTCAAGAGCCCCCACGTTGGGCGCCAGATGTGGGGTCTCACACATGCTCTTGGGACAAAGGAACGACAACACAGTAGTGCAAACAATCAAAAGGGCATTTATTGCACCTTTCATACACTAATGCACACTAGCCGAATTACAAGCCGAGGAGTGCTCGAGGAAGAGAGACGAAGTGGAGGAGAAGGGCACGTGGTGCGAACGAACAGCCAGTGAAGCTGAAACCAGAACCTTGAGTGTGAGAAAATATCACGCCGTGCATAGCGAGCGAGGGCCACGAAACTGCCAACGCTGGCCAAGGCTCGCTTCACGATAACGGCAGTAAACGAAACTTCAGGGAGGGAACGGGCGGCGCCGACACGGCACGGCGAAGGGCGCACGCGGAGACCGTGGAATGTGAGGGAAGAGGGCGGCAGGGAAGCGGTTTTCGCCTCAGCAACTCCGCCGCTTCGGTGGCTCCCCTCGCCCTCCCTCGTAGGTCCCTCACTTTCCACTGTCACCGTGCGCGCCCGCAGGTGCCGCTGCTCCAGCCGGCCCGGCGCCAGCTCCCCGAAGTTTCGTTTTCTGCCGTTATCGGGAAGTGGCGTTTGTCGGCGTGGGCAGTTTCGTTGGCCGGCCTGGGACAGCGCCGCTGCTTCCCTCTGCGCCATAGCCGCAACGTGCAAGGTCAACACGTGACTAAAAAGTAGAGGAAGCATAAAGGAGAAAGAAGGGTTCACTGCCATTTTTAACACGTGGCTACGGTAGCGTGGCTGAGATGTCGGCACGTACACGCATGTTCCGGCGCAATGCAGAATCGGCGACCTTGCCATTTGAGATAGGGTGAAATTTCCGCTGCGTTTTTTTTTTTTTTCGTTCGCGCGCGACATTGAGGGGTCTCTCCAAAGCTTTCACTCTATGGCGGTGCTGGAGCAATGCCGGTCGGAGGCACCGCCGCGCGATTTGGTTCGAATTAACGAGATTCGACTGTAAATTGAACGCAAACGTTCTAGCTGCATTCCTCAACTGTCGCATACACGTGGCGGCTCGGTGCACGTTTTGTATATGTGCGGGCCTTGAAAATTGTTGCTTTGGTTATAGTGCGGTACCGCTTATAGTGCGGATATTCGCCACTCCAGCGACTTACGTTATAAGCGGTCTACACTGCACGTAATCAAACATTTTATTCAGCGTTGGTACAGCATGCCCTACAACTTTCTTTGCAACAGCGCAATATAAACGTAGAAAAAAACCAAGGCATATTTATAAACCAGAAGGGGCACGTATATGTGCTGTAACACAGCTACGAAGAATGCATCACCAACTAGCCCGCCAGCAAACATTACTGAAACCCTGCAATCTTCTAATCAACACTTTGGTCATTATCTGAACGATTGACTTAATTACAGATGATAGGAATACAAACGTAATAAGCACCTGCTACGCACACAGTAGACACAATAGGTTTCATTTGCTTCAATTCAAGCGTGCCATTACTTTACTGTGTGGAGCTGTTGAAGCCACTTGAATAATCAGTCCACACACACATCGTAATGCATGAAAGCTAAAACAAGCAGGCATGGCCCGGTGTTCAATGTGAGGTGTACGGTAGCACTACCAAGTAGTTGACATGGGACTTGGGTGTACACTTTATTGCAGAAAAAGTGAAGACCTAGAAACCTACTTCTGGTGCCTTTATGTAGTGCACTGAAGAAGTCTTCACTTCCACCTGTTGTTTTCATAGTCCCACTTCGAGGCAATGCCCTCAACGGGATTCACTCTAAGGTCAATCATCCTCTGCAGCTGAGCTTGTTTGGCTTCCAGGGTAGTAGATTGTGGCATTGGCCCATAAACTGTAACAGAAGGTATCTTATAGCTCAGAATGAACATGCATGTTCTTTCCACAGAAAAAAAAAACATGCCTGTATTTATTAATGCTGCATACTAGTAGCACCAAGATAAGTTCATAGAAGGCATTTCCTTCCAGGCAAGAAAAGTATGAACCATGCAATCCACAAGTATAACCTGCAACTGTGAGCAAAGTTACCTCATGACATCTCAATTTCAGGCTGCAAAGAAAATTTCATGCAATAATTTCAACTTCTGCAGATCACACAGTGCTCCTTCACTGATATACTGCTTTTTTTTTTTTTTCAAGGCTACTAAGGCATTACATGCAGAAGGCTAGACAACTATGTTTTGCCACATACTGCTGCAAAAATAGACAAACTAGTTTGCTGACTTAAAGGACCAATTCATTCCTGCATGTCAATTACACAAACTTTAAAGAACGGCAACCTAAGGTGTACAGTAATATCACCTTGACTGAACTCATTGCCAAATCCACTAGTGTGGAAAGCGTTTAAAAATTTCTAGGATAAGTGAAGATGTTAATCTGCTAACCTCAAATTTCCTAAAGCCGATTTCATAGCTTTACAATGCAACTAGCCCACAAAGAAACAACACAATACTGAGGTCATGCAGTAAAATTAAACCTTTTAACCCTTTCCATGCCAAGGACAAGCCTTAACTCATCCAGGGAGTTCCTTTTGTCTACTGGCTGCCACACGAGTGGCAGTCATTTAAACGTTTTCGTGTGAATGCTGCACTAGATGGCACCAGCTTACCAGAAAACATATTTTTGTGAGTGCAGTTGGCGGAAACAGCGACTCCCTTGGGTTTTAAAACAGCGGCTCCAGCAACGACAGCCACCATTTTTCAATAACAGAATCATATGGAGATTTCCTCATTTCAAGTAAACAATAAGACTTCAACAGCTCCAGTGAGTTGCATTATCGTTGAATGACGGGAAGTTCGACCCTCTGGCAGCTGCTCTCACATGGACAAAGCTCGACGAAAATTTGTTGCCACCGACGCCTCTGCAATTTTTTTTCCTGTAGCACCAAGAATGATGCATCGCATGGCGGACAACAAAAGCAAATTTGCCTTCCAAAATGTCAAGTTTCATTAGAGTGTTTTGTGTGGGAATGCTTATCTGCAGCTCAAGAACATGAAAAATTGACAGCAACAGACAACAGAAAAATTAACAGCTGATATTGCAATAACAAAATCTATTCACAATGAATCATCCATTAAAAATTCATGAACTTTTGGCGTTCTTCTGAATAAAAAGTTTGGCATGAAAAGGGTTAATGGAAACTTGAGTTTGAGAGGCGGAATGGCCTTTCACAACGCTGACCCTAAAAGCCCACATCACCTGGCTAGCCACACACTGCAGAGCGCCTCACGTGCGTCAAAGCACTTGTGGTGCATTTTTATTCAGAATAAGGTAGAAATGAACGTAGCTTGGAAGCAAACCAGTTCGTATGGATATGTGCTGTGCCACCATCGGGGCATTTGTACTGCGAATCATGTGTCCGATACAACATGCTGTTCAAATGACCAATCGTCATACATTGGCAATGAGTCGACCAGGCATATGCTGTTAGACTCAAAAATTGCTTTAACATGAGAGTCCATGTAGGAATGAACTGAGCACGAATGAACCGCGCTCAGTGCAGACTGTGGGTCCACGAATCGAACAGTGATGAATCGCTTGCACCATTGCCGCAATGGTCCTTCCGGAAATGTAAAAATCATTTCAAGTGGAGATTCGTATTGGCTGCAAGTGGAACCCTAAAATGTCATTAGCGGAGACCCATGGTCTACAAGGCAAACCCGGTGGCATAGCTGACATCTCCAGTTCTGCATCATGCCCTTCAGTGAGAAGATCAAGTGTCATCTACACTTTGTTGTGAAACAGGCATTGACTGGGAGGCCTTTTGTGTTTGTGAAGCAGCGTGGCAATCTGCTCTTGCCGACGACAAATGGCCGCAGTGAGAACCAGACATCCACATTTGCAGCATGCAAAAAGCACATGCCTTGGCCGGGATAACGTATAACTATTCCAATCTGTTATTCTAAATCCGCCATTAGCTCTCCGTGATAGGTCAAAATGGATAGAGTCCCCGCCCATATAGACAAGGGCCAAGACATTTTGACCTTTCGTGCATGGCTAATGGCAGATTTGGAATATACCGTACAATACAATTCCGAGCAAGCGCCCCCACCCGTGCAAGAGCCCCCCCCCCCCCCTAACTTCACTGCTAATTTCAAATTTCCGCGCCGTTCCGTGAAAGCCCCCCCCCCCCCCCCTCCCGCTCCGCACCAACACTGGCCTGCTACATTCAGTCCACGAAAATGATGGCAAATCGCCCCGGTGCGCCCCGATGAGCCATTTCATCGAATCATGGTCGTACTCGGGCACCCCAGTGGGCACACGAGTGCATCGGGGCGAACTGCGGTTGGCGGTCTGTAGTTCACGGACCGCCGGCCGACGGCGAGATCTGCCTCTCGCACAGCACAAAGGAGTTCCCTGCGGCACAGCAACGTGACCACTCAGTGACAGAGGAGTGGTCGCGGCTACGCTCTGGCATCGCCGGCAGCTTCACCGCTGCTAATCACTCGCCACCGATATCGTCGCTAGGCCTTTTTCAGTTCACTTCGAATCTGTAGCAGACGGCACTTCAGCACGAACCGCCGACGCTCCCAAGCAGCAATGTTTTGCTACCGTCGTTGCCGCTTTACCCTCTCCTCGCAATAATTACACATGATGAAGAAAAAATGCTGATATTTGCGGCGCCACCAGCTGCGATGCGAGCATGGCCGAGCCGCAGTTCGCTGTCCGCCGTCGGTAGCCCATGCACTGCAGCTGAGCTTCACTTGTATCGGAACTCTCATTAGTGCTAAACGCTTCACCGTGGACGTGGTTTTTAATAAAGGGAACCTTACGCGTCACTTTACTCTCGCGGAGATAATTTTGCCTGGAATAGAAGCTGCATAACCAAGGTTCGCGTCGCCGGTCGCGGCGACGCGCCGGTGCAGCGTTGATGCGCTTTCTGTAGTTCTTTTGGTGGTTTTGAGTTATGGTGGTGTTGAGAGTGATACACAACGAACAAATCTTTGGCTTAATAAAGTTCATGTTCAATAAAATTTTAATGCTATTCCCACTGCGCTTCTTTTTTTGTTTTTGCGGGAAAATTTTGTCGAGGCCATCTTGAATTTTGGTGCCGTTCCGGGATAGCGCCCCCCCCCCCCCCCAACTTTGCCGGCAATTTCGACTTGCTCGAGGGGGGGCGCTTGCTCGAATTTTACGGTAAACTTATTGGAATAGTTTTACGTTATCCTGGCCCTTATTCATTTTCCCTTCATATTGGTACTGTCTTTCAGATTCAATGTCTTGTTTGACAGTGTCTACCAAAACAGTGATGTTTTTCATCAACATTTAATATTTCAGACAGCGCGAGAAGCGTCACTGGCTCATTAGGAGAAGTGCACTTGCAGATACGCGGCCCCCGATATATCAAATGCGGCGGTGAATGGGAGTTCAATATATACGTAAAACAGTGCTATACTTTTGCATGGGACTTCCAAGGGGATGTTATGAGTGTTCGATATGTCCAGGAACAGGAGTTCAAAACAAGCATAGTACAGCACTATACTTTTGCATGGCATTTACAAGGGGGTGTTACCACAGTTCAATATATGTATACAATAGAACTATGTTTATATGTTTTGAAAAAAAGAACTCATGAATAAATGTAATAAGCAGGAAAATATACGATCAAAAGTCACAAAAAAAGTTGAGACTCAACTGTAGCTGACATTGTGTAATGCGAAGCGTTGCACAAGTCGACACGGAGGTGCACTACGTTAATGGTGAGACACCAACACGAAACCGACGCAAGTTGTTTTCGTATTGCATAGTTTTAAGATGGTCACCAAGGAAACCAAAAATGAAATCGAGCTAGTGGGGAACACCAGACAATGTCCCAAGCTGCCAGAGCGAAACATGACACTCCACAATGCATGCAGCAGGGAACAGCGGCACGTTTGGGTTATGCTGTGAAACAGATAGGCAAAATGTTTATCTCAATAGGCTTTGCAGCGATACCTGTGAATGCAGCATACAACAACCCGAGAGAAGATTTGCTGAAACCAGGATTGGAAAACCGAGCGTGCACCGGCATTTTCACGCAAGACTGGCAGGCGAGTATTGCAGAGAAGCTGCTGCTGCAGCGGGCAGCTACTGCTCTCCATCGCTCTTCTTGCGCCTTTTGTTTACATGGGATCTAGCGGCCGGAAAACGTATTATACGATCGCAGTTTGGCAATGTATTAAGGTGCCAAAACATCGCATTTTCTGGGAAAATATGAACTGTAAAAAAGATGCCCAACTGGACCAGGTGATACTTTGTGTTTTCTGGGAAAGCAGGAACCGATAAAAAAAAAAAAAATTACTCCATCTCCCACTAAAGGGAACCATGTGTGGATGCGAAGCAGCGGGGAGATGGTTAGCTTGAGCGGGAGATGGTTTCGCGGCAGCGGCCCGAACGCTCATCGCGGCGCTGCACAGGAGAGAGAATGAGGCGTGCGCGCTCCATCATTTTCATACTGCGGAACTACCGTGGCGCCCCCAGCAGAGTATGCAGCTGTCGCACCACCTGTCGAGTGCGCCACTCCGAATTCCTAGAGGAGAGAAAGGGGGGAGCGTAGGAGAGGAGATAGAGGGGACGCGCATGCACTGTGGGGTTTTGGCACGCGGGCGCCGCTCCGTAGAGTATTCCTAGAGGAGAGAAAGGGGGGAGCATAGGAGAGGAGAGGGGACGCACATACGCTGTGGGACGCGGGACACGACAGAGCCGCCGGCAAGGAATGCTTCGTATTTAAAATATGCGCAACTGTATCGGGTGACATTTTGTGTTCTGTCATGCATGTTAGCGCCACCAAATAGTACGTAATGGGATTGTATCAACGATGTTCTACTGCACAATATATGTCCAGGTTTCATATGTATCCAGTATCAACAGTAATGCCATCATATGGCAAAACGAATTACACTTATGAAGGTCCCAATAGCTTGCATACTGGTATATAACTGCCAAACTAAAGCAGCATTTCAGAAACAAGCAGTGTTTGCACTCAGCCTATAATGTGAACTAAAGATATGCAATTGGCTGAATCTTCAAGCATAGGTCAACATACTCACCCATGAGCACTAATTTATACTCGTTCCACGCTTATTTCAGAGACGTGGGATAGAGCAGCGAGTGACAAAAGGTGTGATTGGACGTAGATATGAAGGGAATGAGTCATGCGAGTAAGAAGAGGAACAACTGTCAGCGAGTGCGAGTGGACATTAGTACAAATTTGATGAGTAAGTGCTGAGGAGTATGAAGGAACGCGAATATGAGCTTAGGTGGGTGCCTACTTACAGGCACCCACCTAAGAGCATATATGAACGCGAGTGAGTGGTAGCGAGTATATGCGAGTGTGAGTAGGGGAGCGAGTAAGTACACGTACCGAGCGAGTATATATCCCGAAAACATTTTTGGGTGCGTACAAGCAATATCCTCTAACCATGCCAACCTTTGTCTGCAAGTGTATACTGTACTCTAGACTAGAATATTTCGAACTAAATTGCCTAAAATGCAGTAAGAGTGCAAGGTGCTCTGTAAGAAAAAGTGAACAAAGCCTAAGTCCTAAGCTGCCTAATCCTCTGATGCCATTTCCCATTCGTTTTAGACAAGCTACATTTGGCAGCAGCCTAGTTGCGCAACACAAGATTTGAGTCCCGATTGGTTAGTATGATAAACTTGTACCACCACAAGGCCAATTATCCAACCAACCAAAGGTTAGCTTTGTATTGAACCAATCAATCAACACAAAAATACAAGTATCAGTTTCAAGATTATCAGATGTAATCCAAGATAATGCAATGTACTACTGCAGGTCTCAGTGTCACTTCAGGAGGGTGACACTGGTATTGAAACCATTTTCTTTTCTTTTTATCAATATTAATGGAACTTTACATTCCTGCTAATGTTAGACTATTATTGCTTAAAATAAAAGTTTTAATACCAGTGTTCCTCCTTAAATGTACTAATAATCCCCTCTTGCACAACAGCAACCTGCCAATTGTGTACTCACCAAACTTCTTAAGGAAAATCCAGATCCAGAGGGTGCAACCCAAAAGCAAGCACACATTCCCCACAATGGGTTTCCACTCATTTCGAGATGCATTCATTTCAGCATAGGTCTGGAAAAAGCTGTATCGGTACACTAAGAAACAAAGAGGGAGAGCAAACAGTAAGCACAATGTCTACTACTACAGAAATTACTCCAAGCACAACCCCAATTTGCTACTTTGCATTAGAAATAAATGAAAATTGACATGCAAGTTTTAACCCCTCAGAAATCTGCATCAACCCAGCCCCCCCCCCCCCCCCCCCCCCAAGGGTAGCTAAGCAATATGACCAGTGGCTTTTCCTACTCTTGACCTAGAATACTGTTTATACTCTTAATAGTAAAGAAAACGTTACCAGGAATGCTCCAGTGTCAAACCACAAATGTTATCAGGAAGTACCTTACTGTACATGTACGTAGGTAGGCTTTTTCCTGACAAGCCTAGCTACATGAGTGCATTTATGTAGGCTCACAACGAACTACAAAAGTGGCTATGATTTATGTTGGCTAAAGTTGTAAGCACATTGAATAGTTAAAGAATATTCCCTGCATTACTTGGACAAGCAAAGTGACAACAGTGCATTTACTAGCAAAATCCAAAGTGTAATACTTATGCAACTTATCTCTCCCATTTACTTTAAAAAATTACAAGACATGTTTAAAATCTTTCCTCTAAGAGTTTAATTACAACTGCAATGATGACTATCTTTTGCACAATCTACACTCGAATGGAAATCTGTGTCAGACTGACTCACGTGCTTTCTTCTCCTCCAGGCTGAGGTTTTTCCAATCACCCTTCTCCTTCTCACGCAATTTTTCAATCTCTGGAGAGGGCTCCTTGTAACGGATGGATGGCATAGGGAAGTTAGGGTTGTCAAGGTAGCTATACTCGCCGTTCATGCCAAAGCCAACCACTTCTCGCTTGCCAATAAGGGCGCGGCCATGATATGCAGCTGCTGGTTGGGCCCGTGCTACTACGGGTGCCAACTTGACTGCACGCTCACTGATCTGCAGCAGTCTGTTCGCCATGCTGAAAGCAAATAGAACACCCATCTGTTAAATCTCATCAAGACTTGGCACCACTAAAGCCAGCAAGCAAGTCACTACTACATGCTAACAGCCTGTAACAACAAATCAGAATGCCCAGGAAAAAAAAAGCACCCTAGATGCAACAAGCACCAACATTATGAAAAGTCAGGTCATTTACTGCAACAGGGTGGTACTGCAGGTTAAAGGTCAGCAAAAACTATAGAAAGCATCTTACCATGTTGGTAGCACACTGAACCAAGACAAGACTTTACCATCACACACAATGTGGCATTGAAGCGGTACAGTTTAGTGCAAGCCGCAAGATATTCATCTTAATCGCAATATATATATACACTGTTCTGCTGCGCTTGATGCACAAGGTTATGAATAAGGAAGAAACGCAATAGCGATTGCTTGTATGTAGGTTCTGCACAACACTAATGTACCATGAAATGGCCACTGATGCTCGAAATGAGCCATACAAAAGTCTGATGTTCACTGCAGGGCTGAATTAATAATTTACATGCACATTGGTATTCTATAAAGGTCGAGTCAAAAGCTCAAAAGCATACATTCAAACCATCATTTTTCAATAAATTAATCGGATTATCTCCTTCAAAGTATTCTAGTGGTGTTTGAATACAGCAGTGTCAGAAAAACTAACGGCTGGAAGAACTCATGCAAACCATTTCCTCTTATGTCCTCCCAGTGTACCCTGCATTGCCCTGCAAATCATAACCATCAACATAAATATTTTCCGCTTTGGCATCATTTTGATATTGTGGGACAGAAAATCGCTAGGGGTTAATGGTAATTACACCCATGTTTTAGCTCCTATATTGACCAGTGAAATTAAGTATTTTCACAATGCTGTACAAACTCCATGTACACTTGCACTTAATGAACCTTTTGTCCAGTCATGAGCAGATGGTTGACAAATCTTGCTGCAACTAGTTCCAAGTTCAGCCCTTGGCAACAATCCTATGAGACAACAAATGAGGGGCTCCACATTTGTTACCAGTAATAAAACAAAATATTACCAGATCTTGAAATGCATAACATTTCAAGTTAGGAAGTGTCGTGCACAAAGCAAAACGCTGTGCATACGCACTACAGTTCAGGGGCGTAGCCAGGGGGGGGGGGGTTCAACCCCCCCACCCGAAATTTTTTCCGCACCCCCCCACTCACCCACCCTTTGTTCTCGTCGCTTCGCACTGACATAATTCATGAAACCGGTGCTACTATCACAATTTCATTCCTGGGCGCTTCCGTTTGGGTTGGCAATTTACAGCGAATCATGTCTGCATATGGAAAAAACTATCACGGTGTTTGTCAAGGCTTTGACACTCTGTGAAGTTTTGGCGGAGAATGTGGTGGCCGCATTCTGAAGCAACAAATGCGCAACAAATGCGGCAGCCGCATTTTAGATGATGGAGAAAACGCTCGAGGCCCGTTTACTTAGATTTAGGTTCACGTTAAAGACCCCAGGTGGCCGAAATCTCCAGTATACATTTCCGCCGCTTCCCTTCAGGTGCCGCTTAGGCCGCGCTCGCGCAGGATCTAGTCTGCGCGAGAAACGTCTCTTGTTTGCGATTACGCCCCTACGGAAGGCTGGTAATTCCTGTTGTGCTGTTGAATCCCAAACCAGCAATTACGGAAAGCTGGTAGTTGCTGTTTTGTTGTGGAATCCCAAACCAGCAATGTACACACGAAGGGGTTGATGACAGCAGTGAAATTCCACCGACTCGCAACAGAATGCACGAAACAGACAGCCGACAAGCATGAATTACTGATGTGCGCAGTACAGCGTAAGTAAACTCTTGATGATGATTATTGTGGTTTATTGGCGCAAGGGCCAGATGTGACCAAAGAGCGCCAAGACGATGGTAATGGCTTAGTGGTACATGAATAGTGGACTATATGAACATTAGATGTGACATGGCTGTAAATGGGCCTAAAAACAGTCGCTGTAAAGTGCGTTAAAATCTATACGTAATAAGATTATGGCAATGACTAAGTATGTGTACTATGGGCATGAACAATGCATTGTGAAGGAATGATACGACTTACAAAATATTAAAGATGCGAAAATTAGCCAGAAGCACAAGTGCCTAAACAGAGCTCTTGAAACACAAGGGCCTGGAGGCATGTGCTATAAAAACTAGCACAGCAACATCCTCTCGAGAGAGGATGCGCTATGAACTTATTGGGCTAATAACATGTAGCACAACATCTTTCAAGAATGCGAGGACTGCGTTGCTGTCAAAAAGTGGTTCTTTACCGAGAAACATAGCAGGATGCAGAGGGATACAATAGCGATACGCTAGCGGAAAATGTTTCTTTCTTTCTCTTTCGGCTTCCCGACACTCCAAGAGGACGTGGAGGACGGTGAGCCTCTCGCCACATCTACCACAGGTTGGAGGATCATTACCACTCAATAGAAAGTTGTGAGTACCATATGTATGTCCTATTCTGAGACGACAGAATAGGACATCAGTTCGCCGTGTTTTCGATGCAGAGGGCCAGAAACCTAACTGTGGCTTTATCAAGTGAAGCTTATTATTTGTTTCCGCATCCCACATGCGTTGCCAGTGGCTTCGCAGTTTCTTACGCAAGAAAGGTTTCAAATCTGTTACAGGGACAGCAGCTGTAGGATTAATAGCGTGCGATGTTATTGATGTGGCCATTTGGTCGGCAAGAACATTACCCTCAATGTCTCTATGCCCAGGCACCCAGCATATTATGATTTGTTGTTTAGATGCATAAGCAGAGCAGATCAGTGAGTAGAGGTTGATAATTACAGGGTGTTTATGTTTTTGCGGCATCATTAACGCTTTAACAACGCTTAAAGAGTCGGTAAATATTACAGCCTTTTGGAGTTTTAATCTATCAATATGTTTCACTGCCGATAGTACTGCATAGGCTTCGGCCGTAAAGATACTTGCTTGGGGATAAAGTACATCGGATTCTGAGAAGGACGGGCCGACTGCCGCATAGGAAACGCCAGCATGTGACTTTGATGCATCTGTGTAAAATTCAGGGCAAGAGTACTTCGACTTTAGTTCTAAAAAGTGCATTTGAATGTGTGCATCTGGCGCGTGTTTTGTGACTTCAATAAACGATGTGTCACATTCAACCAGCAGCCACTGCCACGGCGGTAGCAGCTTCGCTGGAGGCATTAGGCAATGTTCAAGTAGTGAAGCACCCATTTCTTCACTGAGCTTTCTCACGCGTAGCGAAAAGGGCTGCTTCGCTGTTGGTCGATTATTAAATAGTGTGGCACATGTGGTATCGTTTATGGTAAAATAGGTAGGATGTGTACGGTTTGAATTTATTTTAAGGAAATATGTAAAACTGGCATAAGTCCTCTGAAGGTAGAGCGACCACACGTTTGCTTCCACATAAAGGCTTTATACGGGGCTTGTCCTGAAGGCTCCAGTAGCGAGGCGGATTCCTAAATGGTGAACAGGATCCAACATCTTTAAAGCACTGGGTGCAGCAGACTGATAGACTATCGCGCCGTAGTCAAGTCGTGAGCCGACAAGGCATCTATACAAGTTTAATATGCATTTCCTGTCACTGCCCCATGTTGTACGTGACAGCAGCTTCAATAAGTTCATTGTTTTCAAGCACTTAGCCTTCAAATATTTGATGTGCGGAACAAATGTGAGTTTCGAGTCCAGTATGATGCCGAGAAACTTGTGCTCTTTGCTTACAGGTAATGTGGTACCAGAGAGCTCAATAGAAGGGTCTGGTACTATTCCTCTCTTATTAGTGAAAAGGACGCATGTGCTTTTTTGTGGGCTCAACCTAAAACCGTTTTCATCAGCCCATTTAGCCACTTTATTTAAGCCATGCTGGACATGTCGTTCGCAGACAGCAAAGTTGCACGATTTAAAACCAATCTGGACATCATCTACATATACAGAGTAGAACATCGTTCGTGGAATAGCCGTGCGTAGAGAGTTCATTTTAACAATAAACAGTGTGCAGCTAAGCACACCGCCTTGCGGGACACCAGTTTCCTGGGTGAAAGACCTCGATAATGCCCGGCCCACCCTTACACGAAAGGTACGGTTAGAAAGGTAGCTTTCGATGGTACTCAACATATTGCCGCGCACACCCATAGTGGATAGGTCTCGGATAATACCGAAGCGCCATGTGGTGTCATACGCTTTCTCTAAGTCAAGAAATACAGATAGAAAAAACTGTTTGTGTATGAAGGCATTCCTTATAATCCCCTCAATACGGACAAGGTGGTCTGTAGTCGACCTACCTTCTCGGAAGCCACACTGGTACGGATCTAGTATTCCGTTGCTTTCTAGGAGATAGACAAGGCGCCGGTTAATCATCTTTTCGAAGAGCTTACACAGACAGCTTGTCAAGGCAATGGGTCTGTAACTACTAGGCAAGGAAGGGTCCTTGCCTTGTTTAAGTATAGGGATTATTATAGCTTCTTTCCAAGAAGACGGAATGTACCCAGCAGCCCACATGACATTAAAAAGAGAGAGGAGGGTCTTTTGTGTTTCAGGGAGTAGGTGCTTGATCATTTCATACATGATACGGTCAGCACCTGGTGCTGAGGTGTTGCAACAAGCGAGAGCAGTTTTAAATTCAGCTAAACTAAACGGGCGGTTGTAATCTTCATTTCGAGCACATTTCCGATTAACGGGCTGTCGCTCTGCACGTTCTTTGAACCTCATGAATGTTTCTGTGTAATGAGATGCACTGGACACATATTCAAAGTGTTCGCCCAGACAATCTGCCTGATCTTCCAGGCTATCTCCTTGGGTACTTACTAAGGGCAGAGGGTTCGACTCCCGGCCTTTCAATTTATTCACCCTATGCCATACTTTCGCCTCATCTGTGTAAGAATTTATGCCAGAGAGGTACCTCTCCCAACTCTCTCTTTTTGCACGTCGACGGATTCTTCTGCCTTGTGACTTAACCTGCTTGAAATTAATGAGGTTTTCGGTGGTTGGAGAATTGCGAAGCAATCCCCAAGCTTTGTTTTGGTTTTTGCGTGCTTTCCTACATTCATCGTTCCACCATGGGATGCGGCGCTTCTTGGTCAATCCGTTAGTTTGCGTAATAGATCTCGTAGCAGCGTCAATAATTAAACATGTTAGATAAGCCACAGCATCGTCTACATTAAAATCAGCAATGTCATCGCCACATAAACATGTAAGCTCTCGGAACAGTTGCCAGTTGGCCGAGTCCACGTTCCATCGAGGAAAACTTGGCAAGCATCCATCTTGTTTTGTTGAGTTTAACATAATAGGGAAGTGGTCGCTCCCTAAGGGGTTCTTGAGAACAGACCACTCCAGGTACGGTATTAGTGTACTCGATACTATACTTAAGTCAATGGATGAGTATGTGTTATGTGTAGCGCTGAAATACGTTGGCTCTTTCTGGTTAAGTATAGATGCACCTGAAGAAAACAAAGTTTTCAATTAGGCGCCCTCTCGCATCGCAACGAGAGTCTCCCCACAAAGTGTTATGTGCATTTAAATCTCCGACAACTATATATGGCGGCGGAAGTTCATCTATGTAGTTTTGAAACTGTGTCTTGGAAAGTTGATAGCAAGGGGGGATGTAAATCGAACTAACCGTGACTAGTTTACCAAACAGTACTGCTCGGGCAGCAACTGCTTCAAGGGAAGTTCGGAGGTTTAATTGTTGACAGGCAACACCTTTATCGACAATTATAGCGACACCGCCCGACGAGGCGGTAGCGTCGTCACGGTCTTTGCGAAAAACGGCGTATTGCCTTAAAAAGTTTGTGTTTCCTGATTTCAGATGCGTCTCCTGGACACACAGCACCCTCGGACTATATTTATGAAGGAGCTCTTTAACGTCATCGAGGTTATGGAGAAGTCCCCTAACGTTCCATTGCAATATTTGCGTGTCCATATTGAGAAAGAGGTTTGCGCTGTGTGTGAAGGGACTCTAAATTAGCTTACAGAGCCCTTGTCGGGCCCTGTGATGCGCGGTTTTTCTTTTTTGGAGCGATCGCGAGATTCGCGGAGCTCCTTAGGCGCTGGCGGCGCCGTCTGACCGGTTGTTGTGTCCATCGGCTCTTGCGAGGCGCTGGACACGCGCTCTTGCGAGCGCAGTGTTTGACGTGAGGGCCTCGTCTCGATGGACGAGACCTTTGAGGCCACGAGCCCGGAGGTCGATGGCCCCTTCTTGTGAGATGGCGGAGCAGTGGTAGCCGCAGCCGCCGAGGGGGCGGATGGCGTCACCACCGGCTCACTACGTGTGAGCCGGACAGTAGCCGGAGACCGTTGTGACGCTGCCCCTGACGCGCCACATCGGCAAAGCTGGTTTTAGACAGATAGGTCACCCGCCTTCGTGCCTCTTTAAATGAAATATTCTCTTTCACTTTTATAGTTACAATTTCCTTTTCTTTCCTCCAGGACGGGCAGGACCGCGAGTATGCGGCGTGCTCCCCATCACAGTTCACACAGCGGACAGAGTTTTCACACGATTCAGATGTGTGTTCCAAGGCACTACATTTAGCACATGTCAGTCGGCCTCGGCAGTTCTGCGAGCTGTGGCCGAATCTTTGGCACTTGAAGCATCGGAGCGGGTTTGGCACGTATGGCCTGACACGTAGTTTGACGTATCCGGCCTCAATGGTCTCGGGTAGAACACTTGAACCAAAAGTAAGAATTATGTGTTTTGTCTGAATCTCCTTACCATCGCGCCTCATCTTGATTCGTTTTACAGCCAAAACATTTTGTTCCCTAAATCCTTCCAGAAGTTCATCTTCAGTGAGCTCCAACATGTCGTCATCAGAAATAACACCGCGGGAGGTGTTCATGGTGCGGTGCGGGGTCACAGTCACAGGAAAATTTCCAAACGACACTAGATTCTGTAGTTTATCATGTTGTTTCTTATCGCGGAGTTCCAGTAGGAGATCACCGCTGGCCAACTTCGTCGCCTTGTAACCTGGTCCTATGGTCTCTGTCAGAGTCTTTGCAACAATAAAGGGTGAGATCACTCTCACGGACTTGTCAGTTTTCTCACTATGTACCACGTGGTATCGTGGAAAGTTCTCAATTTGTCGGCCAAAAAATTGGAATATTTCTTCGGTGCGCCCCCGTTTCGGGCGGCGATCAGCAAGTGCAGGAAAGGAGCTATCCATATATGTGGGATGAGTTTCGGCAGTGGCGCCAGCCACCCACCATGGAGCCCAACAAGGGGACGCTGCAGAGTCTGTAAGGGACAGGTCCTGCAAACGCCAACTGTACGCCACCACTATAACCAAATACATATACCCAAGGCAGGATATAATGCACAAGGTTAACCCTTGCTGCCCGCGAAGTCGGAAGTGAAAGGAAA
The DNA here is from genome assembly GCF_013339745.2 of Dermacentor silvarum. Classification (NCBI taxonomy): domain Eukaryota; kingdom Metazoa; phylum Arthropoda; class Arachnida; order Ixodida; family Ixodidae; genus Dermacentor; species Dermacentor silvarum. The sequence continues at coordinate 129,618,623 of NC_051154.1, read as the reverse complement.
ATAAAGAGAGGACAGGAAAGAGTGAAAGTAAGAAAGACGAAGGTTGGAGGGAGAGAGTGACAGGAAAAGGCAACTACCGATTTCCCCCGGGTGGGTCAGTCCGGGGGTGCCGTCTACGTGAAGCCGAGGCCAAAGAGGTGTGTTGCCTCCGCCAGGGGGCCATAAAGGTCCAAACTCCCGGCTTCGGCTCAACCTCCAGGATCCCCTTTTCCCCGGACACGGCTAAGCCACGCACGGTTAAGCGCGAGAGGGTCCAACCCCCATGTGCTCGGGTCCGTGGTGTCGCAACACACCAAACGCCTGCTTACGCAGACGCCCCTGCGGGGGTAAGTAAACTCTTGTTGCAGGCGCTGAGAGTTATCGTCGGAGTTCACGCGTCCCGAGAAATTGATTATGTGCACTATGCACTGAACAAGACCGGAGTTCATTCCTGCATCACTAGTACACCAATCAGTCGAGATTCTGTGAGGTACAAGGCCGCTTCCTGTTTGCACCGGCGTAAGTGAAGCAGAAATGAGTTGCACGCACTACTTAAAATGCGTACACATGCCACATCTATGCTGTGCGGTGAAATATTCTGAACAATTCTGAATCTGCTGACGTAAAGGCAAATGACGGCTGCATGCTCGCACACAGCGGAAGACACAGCGGCCCATGCACTTGCCGCAGGAAATGCAACCCTCTCGTATGAGGGAGCTTCGAAAAAAAAAAAAAAGCCTTACGCGTTTTGGCGCATATAAGTTTTCTAGCGCAAAGACGCAGCGAACAAGCTATTGCTATGGGAGTAGGTATAGCCTGGTCACACGTGCATTTTCACACGTATAGCCATCTAACTTGTGAAACGCACTTCGCCCCGACGAGGACGACGCCATCTACGCTTCGATCGCACGGGTCGTCTCAATGATGCGTTTTCGAAGACTGGTCCATTCAGTGGCGCAATGAGAGACCGTTGCTCCAAACGCCCACTGCACCTGTCGTACTTACTGTATTTACTGAGCTTACTTTACTTTTTACTTAATTTCTTCACAAGCACACGCACACGCGAGGGGAGGGGTCCCATGTCTGTGATATACATGTATAGTCTGCTTAAACTACCGATATTTATTATCGATCACGTGATGACGTAGAGGAAAGCAGAAGCTTGCCCCCCACCCGAAAAAAATTTCTGGCTACGCCCCTGCTACAGTTGCATGTAGCTGCGGTCTGCTACACAGCGTAGATAACGTGGCCACCACGAGTCCGCTGCCCGAGCGGACTGCGGCTCGTTGAGGACAACCACATTTGGTGCGTCGTAGGCCGCCAAAATCGGAAGTAGTGGAGTCTACATGAACAACCTAAGTGAAATTTGAGCTGTGCGCCACAGTGGCATTAAGTAGGCGGAGCGTTTTGGGCACACCCCGCTGCGCCATAGCCTTTGCAGTGCAAGTCATTGAGGAAGGAGCGGGAGCACCGCTTAGGCGACGTTTGATTGCCAATAAATGCGCTTCTGCTGAACACACTCAAGTACTTATTGAGGCAAATTATTTCTGGAAAAGTCTAACTTCAAATGCATTTCTCTACTTCAATAAAAGTGGTTCCGGGCCCCTTTAAACTATATTATGGGGCATTAAGCAGGAAATGTCATTTTATGAGCACATGTGGCCATTTCAATTTTATTGCGGTATTTGAGAAGGGTAATTAACCAATCTAACATGCCACGGTGGCTTATCGCTGCTAAGCATGATGTCGCGGATTCAATTCCCAGCCACATTTCGACGGGGGGGGGGGGGGGGGGGGCGAAATGCAAAACCACCCATGTACTGTGCATTGACAGCACGTTAAATGATCCCAGGTGGTCAAAATTAATCTTAACTATGGCGTGCCTCAATCGTATTGTGATTTTGGCACGTAATGCACCAGAATTTTTTATTTAATTGACCAATCACGCTTAATATTCATCTCTAGCATTCCTTTCATGGCTACAGCATGCTCACCATAATGCACCAGCAAGCCTAGCACTTTTTAAGAATCACTCCTTCCTTTAAAGGTCAAACTCTATAAACCCAAGTACTTGAGCTGCAGTGTTGCTCTAAAGGTTGATCGTTGCTTATGTTTACGTAATGAAGCGCCACAACGAATATTCGAAATTTCCAGCATGAATGCCTCACAATGCATAGATTACTAATGCAAAGGTGTCAGCAATAAAGGTTTGAATACAATTCAACAGAAGCAGCTTGCAAGGCAATTTGCGAACAAAGCAAACATGGCTCTGGTCGCACATTGTAAAGCATGGTAATCGAGATCAGACAGCCGCCTACTCATGCCGGTGTACCTTGTGTAGTTTTCACCGGTAAGGTCTTGCAGAAGACTTGCAGTAGATCACATACAGCAATGAACACGATCGGCGTTTGCAACTGATGTCTTGAACAACGTGGCTAAAAAGTCTTTCGATAAACGTGTGCGATTCTATCAAAGGCAAATTCGGGTATTTCACTATGGATGAAGGCTGAACTACGAACAGAGACCGCAAATTCAACAGCAGAGATCGCACATTCGACACATCCTCTAAGTAAAACAGAACGACCTAATATCTTACAACAGTACATTTTTGCTCCGTTATCCACATGGCTAGCATGTATTCGCTTGCACGAGTGCAAATCGATACATTCTGGCACATACAATGTCGCCCTAAGCTGTTTCTACACTGAAAAAACGCCACGCCAGGAAGCAAATATAGCACATTATAAGATGACACGTAAAGCCATCTCTCAAAGAATAATTGGAAGAAAGAGCACAAATAAAGCGCCGTTAATGCAACCCGTAACCTTAAGCTATCTTTTGACCTCCACCGCCTTCGAAAAGGTTAGGCTTAATCGTAAAAGGTGAAACCTAGCAAACCCTCCCTCACGCACACTAGATGCGCATTTAAAACGATCAGTAACGTTACTGCACCTTAATTATGCCCTTACTTCAGCTTAAAAAGAGACCAGGGGAATTTTTCGAAGAACCAGCCGGCACGAGAGAGCGGCGCAGAATCTCACCTGCAGCCGTACGAGTGAGGCCGGTAGGACACACGGAATGAGCGAAAGGCAGCGAAAGGCACGAACCAATGTTGCTGAATAGGGTGCCTCGATCCGCGCTCTCCCCGCTAGGCAACAGCGATACGCTACGACAAAATCGTCAAAATACTGAATTTGCTTTAAATTTAAAAAATCATCTTTACCTTAACAGTTACGTGATTACAGACTTAAATTTTTGTGTAGATAGGCGTGGTATTTTAGAAACTAGATTTGATTAATTTTTTTTGTGGATTGCATTTCAAACAACTATCCAAATCCGTATCCGCATCGGCCACGATTGAGTGAGTCAGTTGCGATCAATGTCACTGCTGTGCGTAGTATCGTAAGTCGCCAAACTTACAATGATCAGACTAATTTTACTTGAGGAATCGTGAGATTCCATCCAACCTCTGCCTTACCTCGAGTAAGCAACAGCCTGCACGGCTTGCGTAAGCCATGGTCAGAGGCTCGGTTATCGGATGGATAGGATGAATTGCTGCCCCGCCTGAAATTTCACACTTCATTTAGTAAAGAAAGCCTGTGACAAATCATTCCGTATCATGGCTGGCCACTTCCGCTACTCAGTGTGGGACCCATTTCTCATCATATCTCAAATGATTACGCTTCAGTGCATGTACTATGTCGGACTAGGCTTTTGGATATGCTTCCTCGACATTGTCACCGGCCAAGTGTTGTCGCTCGATCAACTATTTTCCTACGAGGTGAGAACCCAGTTTTGCACCTGCAGCGTTAAATTACTGATGGGCTACGTTGTCCTGTATACGTTGTCATCAATTGCAGGCGGTGCACATAAAGGACATGCGGGGGCGGTGCATAATAGGATCCTATATCATTAACTCGCTGTTCGCGTAAGTATGTTTTTGACTTTCCTTTAATGTGGAAGTTTAACTATGATGATTCAGGCCATAAACCTTGCATCTGTGTAGGCGATGATACGTTTGCTTGTTTCTTTTCGATAAGCGGCGTCATAACCTACTGTCCAGAGAGCAGGTTGGGCTTGTTGGTACCTAACGACTGAGCAATAGCGCAATAAACGCGACATAGACAGCGGAAACGCTTTCCCTCGTCTGTCCGTGTCTCGTTTTTGCACTATTGGTCATTCTGTCCGCTTAAAACCCGTGTAGTAGTGAAAAACGTGTTATCACTCGCCAACCATTAGTGCAAACATTGTAAGCACGTACCTCGTTTGTGCGGTTACACTGTGGCGGTCTCTGCCAACATCACAATCTCATCTCCATATGACACATTTTCCCTACGGGCTTTCACCGAAAATGTGGCATCCCACCTGCGGAACTTGTAATGCTCCCTATGTGCTCCTTCGGTCAGCAATATTGTGCCTCTGGAACTTGTAACTGCACTTACCGCACCCAGTTCCATCCTCTATACTCTCTCCATACACCTAAATGCACTGTGAGCCTCAAGGTATGAGCATAAAGCCTGTCACAATTGCCTAACTCTTGCAGAGGTATATAAAGCCTACCATATACCATAGCTTAACACTGCAAAACTGATGAGCTTGTGCCTGTGGGGTACTTACTTAATATGAAGCTACTTTGAGTGTGTCTTGGCTGATTTTGTCATAAAAAACCTCGCTTTGTCGAAACTAGCCATCATAATAAGCATCAACCAACTTGCCCAGGTTTATGCCTTACTGCAGTGTAAGCCGTCTTCTAAGATGCAAGATCCATGAGGCACAGAAATGTCAAATGCTCTGTGCTGTAGTCCCAATTCTTTCTGTGAAACCTATTAGAGTGCATACAAAAAGGACACTGGCAAATGACAAGACAAGACTTATTCTACTAAAACAGTGTGGTATCATTCCACTCGCTAGAGTACTATTGCATAGAAGCATATTGCATCTATCTGCTATGGTAAGTTTGAAGCATGTAGATGCAATTAACTTGTACACTAAAAAGCCATTTTTGCGTTTAGGGCAAACTTACCCATTTCAGTTCAAGAAAGGGATAATGTTAAAAAAATCCATTAACTGTGTTGTCAGTCATTAATTAAATACAATATATGAACATGTGGTCTTCTGTGAATTATGTTCTGGCGAAACTTTCAAATGTCAGAACAATAAAGTATCATACTAATTGATCATCATGCCTTTTACCCCAATCTATCCTCGAGTTAAAAACTTGCCAGGGACTGTGTTCCAATTTGTTTTACCATCTCTGAATAAAAGGGTCTGATTAATGCAGCAAAAATGGCAATGACCATTCATGTTTCACAAAAAGTGCAGGTATACTGAAAACATGCTCTTTTACTATCTGTCTGCACTGCCTTGCTTCTGCTGACAGTTGTGTGGCCTGCTTCTGCTAGGACAAGAAAACGCTTATAGCATTATAATAAAACTAAATAGAACAACTTTTAGACCCCCTGCAGTAGCTTAGTAGCTATGGTTTTGTGCTGCTGCGCTCAAGGTTGCAAGTTTGATCCCGACCGCGGTGGCTGCATTGCGATAGGGGGAAAATGCAAAAACATTTGTGTTCTTAAATTTATGTGGACATTAAAGAACCCCAGATAATCAAAATTAATCCGGAATCCCCCATTATGGCATGCCTCATAATTGAGTCATGGTTTTGGCACGTAACGTACCAGAATTTAATTCTTGTATAACATTAGAAATAAGAGTTGTTTGACAAACAATTCCGAAATCATTTTTATGGTCATAGATCCTGTACAGCTGTAGCTGTGGTGAGTCTGATGCCGCATTTCGTTGCAGAAGTGTGGAATCTAAGGCCACAGTCCGTTTACAAATTTCAGAGACTCAGTGATGCTACTGCTGCACCAATTGCACCGAGAGGCTAACCCTAATACATCCTGCTACATTTCAGCAAAATATGAAAAATCTGTGCCCAGTCTGCGCCGGAAGGGTTGCTCGGGTTTTGACAATGGAACTAAGTCCTCAAGCACATTTTCTCCACACCATTGAAAGCGGCATGGCATGGACCAGTGGCTGCAGTTATCTTCGAGATTGACCGAGTGATACCTTTCCAATTAAGCCTGGATCGTACCGCTCTTTCTTTCGTGGGCTGTTCTTTATTTTCAATACTGTCCGCCCCACGTGTGCGGGTTGCTTAGGCAATGGAACAAGATTGCTTTTCAGGTGGCATCGCTCCTCTCCTGTATGACCAATGTAAAATGGTAACTAAAGTTTCGGACACTGTATGGTGTCTTGCTTGATTTTTCAAACATGATGTGGTTGCAGACATGGTGGCCATGACCAAGGTTGCCGCCATACAATTTGTTGCCTATCCCCACTTTCATTGGCGAGGTGATTTCACAGCTTTAAGAATGCCGCATACGGCCGCTACTAGGCTTTTGGTCGACTCTACACCAAATAGCAACTTTCGCTGCTGGATACTAATGAAGTGGCACTGTTTAGGCCTAGCTGCATCGTACGGCTGTGACAAAAATTCGCTGGCAGTCGACGTTGTGGCGGGCAGCAGGCCATCGCGCATTCAATATGTTTGGACCAGTAAACCACCTCGGCGATTGGGCGTGAGATCAGGGGGTGAGTCTATCGGCCAGAAGCCAAGATTGGGTCCGCAGTTGACATGCCGGCAACTACTGTGAATGCTTTCACGAAGTCGTGCATCACAGTCTAATCTGATGGCGGTCGCACAGTCAAAAGTCGCACGCGCTTATCTGCACTTCGCAATGGCGCGCAACGCACACTGAGCTGTGCGACGAGCGAAACGCACCCGCCATATCGATCATCGTGGTATTTTAAGTAGATGGCAGTTGGAAAAGGCAACAAAATTAATTTTCTGGCTAAAGTTTATGTTTTGGACTGCCCGATTGTTTGGACGTTTATTGCAAAGTATGGGTCGGTGTCTGCTTTCATCGTGAAGTTTAATTTCATGTTCAGAGGTGAAAGTCTCAACACAAAAATGAACTCGTCATGTGACGTACTTGACTTTGTAGCACGTCAGCCTGAAAGCCTGGTGGAGCTTGTAACAGCTGCTCCACTACTCTCTCTCAGCTGACATCCCCCTGCAATAAGCTAGGTGAATTTGGGGAGGGGGTCTGTTTTGGCTCCCGCCCATGAATGCGAAATTATCTTATTAAGTGTCAAGTTTGATTATAAATATCTCAGAATAGAAGCATTCTTGAATTTCATATTGGTCATTCAAGTTTTTAATATAAAAAGCTTTCCGGAATTTTTTTTAATCACCTGTGGGCAAATATCATAATTCTTGTCCTCGAGCTGGATTATTCAAAGAGGCGACATTATTAGCACTAGAAATTGAAACACATATTCAGCTAATTTACTAAACTTTGCCAATGAACTTTTTTGAATTAATTACTTTACGGCACATGTTGCAATTTATTAATTTTAGCCGGTGAGATTGCAAGACGTATCATACCACTTGAAATGAATTTGCAGGATGACACCAAGGGGGGTATTCTGTAAGAGTCACCTAGTGGACTGTCCACTTCGGCTGTCGCCATTGGCTCGAGCTTCATGAGCACGAAGGAGACTGGCTGGCACCTTCGCGTTCGTGAAGCTTGAGCCGATGGCAACAGCCGAAGTGGGCAGTCCACTAGGTGGACTCTTACAGTATACCCCCCCCCCCCAAGTTTTGAGATATTTTTTCCCAAAGTGTGGGACGAAATACAGGGACGTTCCATTTACTTTTGTGCTTCAATGCATGAAAGAGCGTTTTGTTAAAAGTGGAACAACAGTGTATTTTTTACGGTGCATTTGATGGCGCACATGTGGAAATTCATTCCAACTGGATCTGTGATTTTGCAAACTTACCATCTACAATTCGTAAATTGCCATAGGTGGGTTTACATAGGTGTTTCATTTTTGGTGCTTGAATTGAGGTTATGAACCAGCGACCACTTACTGCATTGAAATTGCTTGCCTTCTGTAAAATTTCCATATAATATTGTTTGCAATCCTGCCCCAAAAGTCCATTTTTGGCTGCTCTGAAATGGCCTGACCAGTAGCGTCACTGGAGACTGTACATGACATTCCCATTGACAGCTTGTGCATCTATGCCTATGATCACAAATGAAATGACTCATCCAGTTTCACTGCCTCAACCAGTCATGTCACCACCCTCAGTTGCCTCTATGGGAATGGAAATCAGAATGTTGACTCTGAAAAAGTGAACCATTGTTACGTGCATTTGTGGTGGACTGAAACCTTATGGCACGTACACACTAGCGGCAAAACGCGCGCGGCGCGCCGCGATAGCAGCCGCGAAACATGTTTTTCTTGCCGCGGCGGGGATCACTCCTAGACCGATTTTTTGCGGTTTGCCGCGTGCCGCGGATGGAGGAGACCAATGACAGCGGCCCGCTTCCGTGACGTGCACGCGGGAAACTGGTGTCATGCGGACCCGTCCGAGCGCTTGTTTCGTACTCGCGTACGGTGTTAGCCGGAAACTCGTTTCGCACTATCGTCTGCACGCATCAGCTCCCGGACGGAGCTGACGGATGGTTCGAAAAGGGGAGAGGAGTCTAGTCTGTCACGTGACTGCCGCAGCTGCGTCTTGCCGCCGCCGGCCCGCCGCGTGTGTTTTTCCGCCAGTGTGTACGTGCCATTAGAGGACATTTTGTTCAAATAGACATGCACAAATCTGAAAAGCCAGAAGGTAGTTGCAAGATTTATTTTGACAACTCTTCCCAATACACCATGAAGTCACTTATTCGGTGCATTCAGACTTGCAAGCTTCTGGGCCACTCATGAATGCACCATGCAGAGCAAGGTTTAAAGGTGAGAGTGATTCGCACAGCGAGAACATGGCTTCATTTACAGGGGGCGAGCTCGCACTGGGAAGACATGTATATCCTGTTTGCACTCGGATGCAAAGCCATGGAATTTGATGGAGACTGTGTTGCGAAATAAGTCGATGAGGCATGCTGTTACTTTCAGCACTAATATTTATTTTTAGTAGACACCCTATACATCTATACTATTAAAAAATAAAATGTGAAGCATTAGTTTTTGGCCAACCCTTCAGTTTTATTGCTGGTTATGAAGGAAGGCCACATGCTGGCACAGTATGAAACATTAACGGCATAGAGAGCTAGCATGAAATGTTGTAGCCACCATGTCGGAGTCCTATGCACAGCTTCCACTGAGCTGCTCGAGATACATGGATTAGGTAAAGACTTAAGAGGAAGCTTTAGCTGAGGCAAAACTCCGATGCCTACTCAAATGCACGTAAAACGCAGAAATACTTTTCTGAGATAACCCCTGGACCGATTTTAATGAAATACATAGCAATTTAGAAAGTTAAATCATAGTGACTGTCGCAAGCACAATTTTGATTTAGGGCCGGGATTTTTTCACAACAATTTCCGAAGATTGGCAAGTTTGAAAAAAATATATGCACTATGTTTACAAATTCATAACTCTGCACCAAAAACAGACACCACAGTTGTGTAAACTGCATCTGTTTCAGCATCTAAAGCGGACTAATTTGTTGTATTGATTTACAGCTTACATGGATTTGTTGTTACAATGTTAATATGGGTTTCGCAAGAGTCCTATTGAAAAATTTTTATACCAGTTTTCATTGCTGAGCGACAGACAGAGTTGACTTGATAGTGTCAGTTTTCTAAATTTTGCAATTTTCAGCAATTTTTATTTTAAAAATTGACGTTCTAAATAAAAAATTCGCTTCCTACAGTCATTAGACTTCAACTTTTTCTTTTAAATGCAACACATCTCTATCAAATTTGGTGCAGTGGTTGCCGAGAAATGCGATTTCTCCTTTCCTGTGTATTTAGACAGGAGCCCCCCGAGCTAAATCTTCCTCTTTTCACTGTGATCAAGGTACTTCGAAATGGTGGCCACATTATGCGCAAGCCCCCATAGACTAACCGTTATCTCTTCCATGGAAGTAACTAAATGTAGGTAAGCCTTTTTTATTGCTTTACCTGTCCTGGAGACCAGATTTCTTCAGTGGGCTACATTGTGTCCTGCAGTTACGATTCCAACTAATTGCACTGCAGAACTGAAATGCTAAATAAAATCTGCTTTGTACTGTTCTCTGCTGCTGTACATCCATTCCACGTGTGTGTATTACACAACAAATATTACCATGGTCACTTTGTGCTTTTGTAGTAATAATTTGTCACCAGCTTTAAAGTCAAAAGAGATGGTTGCCACTCTACAGTACATAAAGTACCTGCACTTTAGTAGCAAAATTACTAGTTCCAATGGAGTTTGGCTTCAGTTGCGTCAGAGTTGAGTGTTCAATTTTGCATTTATTTGGCCATGGTGCTCTTGCTTCCAAGTAGACAGCAGGCCCTGAAAAGCCACCGTAGCTACAAGAGCATAGCAAAAGTTTCGAGGGTCCTCGTAGCTTCTGTTTGACATCAACGCCCATGTGTGTGAGAAAAATGGCAACTTGATATGCATTCTCACATTTACGGATCTTCTATGGTAAAATTTACAAGTGGCCTAGTAGGATACACTTGTTCAGATGGAAAGCTGCCATTTAAAATGAGAAGCACAATCTAAAAGAAGCAAGCATTCTCAGCACAAGGTAGAATTGTAATCACTGGTAGTGATTTAATGTCCTGTGGCTTTTCCTCAATGCTTTTGATGAATGCAGCCACCTTTAGAATTCATTCATAAATTATATATACAATGTATATCTCTTTCTCAAATAAGTCAGAGTTCAAATATATTTCAGATGAAATTTTACATTTGTTTTGGGCTGTTCCTCAACAAACCGTGTTGCTTATTTGGGTATGTTTCAAGAGTGCCATGTTGTTCTTGGTCTGTATTCATGTGGCACCCTGTTTGTCATTCACCTGACCTGTTTTATCACAGAGGGATGAACCCTCGTATAGCAATGACACCATTCCACTTATATGTGGCATTTTTGTGCATAGAAGCATGTTTGTCACAATTTAGATGAACCTTATGGACCCTCTATTTTAACATTGTTGTAGTATGGCGAAGGAAAAGTGAGGTCATGGCCCTGGCTCTTTTTAGTACTACAGGCAATGTCTGACCAGTTGGTATGTCTACATCATGAGGCAAGGTGTAAAAATTTGAACTGTTTTGTGAAATTTTTTCTAAAATGTTTAACCCTGCATTAACAGATCCAACTCCATATGAGGGCATCAAAACTTTTTCTGTGCGTGACTTCGGAAGGATCAAGGGAACTAATATTTCACACCCAGTGAAGTTCCTGCACTCTTCAAATAGGGTAGCTCATTGCTTGCTTGTAGAGCTGGGTAGCTCTACTTGTTTGCTGACAGCTACAGAGGGGCAAGTTTTACTGAAGGGGCGCTGAAGTGAACTTCAATATAGAATGCATTTTGTAGGCCATGTTGTATAAGTCACTAATGGACCATTCTGCTGGGGTCCAGCGCTCTCACTTATTCCTAAAACTCAAAAAGGGATGAAGTAGCTGGCGACTTCATTGCCACTACGGTTGCCACTTGGCCAGTTCTCCACCGGCACAATTGGTTCTTTCCTCACGGTGCCGGCTGCCGGTTAAACGCTTACACTGGCACGCCATTTGCCAGTTTTCGGGTTCTAAGTCTACACATAATAAGCTGCATCACAAGCACTGTGTTGGGCATTTATACGTTGAAAACAACCGAATTGTCGCAAACATATTTTCCCAATTCCTTGAACGTTCCTTAATTCCTTAAAACATCATCTATTTTGTTTTCATCGAGACTCACATATTGCGGTGTTGTTCTTAGGCCATTAATATGCCTTTGATAAAAGTATATATATTTTTTAGAAACATGCTTCAGTGAGTGCAGGATGCATGAAATCTGGTGCAAGGTACATCAATTCAAGTTTTCACAAGTTAATAAACGAAGTAAAAAGTTGTCTTAAGTGTCCCTTTAAGCAACACTGGTAAGGAATAAAGCAGCTTGTAAGGGAAAGGGTAAACAGTATTTGCATTCACTTCTTCCAGGTAACGGGTCAGTTTATGCCAAACATCTGTCTGAGCAAGTGATTTCCAAGCTCTTTCTAGATGTCAAATGTAGCATATCAGGTATGCACACAAAGGCTGCAGATGCTTAAAGGAGAGGAGTATCCTGATCTCTATTCTGGCGCCTACGTGAACTGTAGCCTATTTGGGGTACAAATGCTAAATTTGTAATAAACCTACGTTAACAAAATGTCACTTTGATCTAGTTTCCTTGTGTTAGGAACGATAGTCTTTTGAGCTTCCCCCAAATGCTAGTAGCACGAACTACTTAAAGAGGCATTGAAACACTTTTCTAACTAATAGAATGGCCTCACTAGTCAAGGACGTCTCGCAAATTGCATGCCACAAAAATGTTCTAATGCTTCAACTGTAAGTGAAGTTATCGCACCAATGCCCGGCTTTCTCTCTCTTCGCCTCCAGTAGCGTGCTGGAAGCTACAGAGTGGATAAGCCAAGAGGGCAAAGCCCAAGCCAGAAGTTGAGTGTTGCGGCGGTGAAAGGGCTCGTCGCGGTAGACTATGCTACGCAGCACGCCACTTCCACCTTGGAGGCCACGCGCAGCTGACAAAGCTACGTACAGTGCGAAGATGAAATTATTTTTCTGTCTTTCTGTGATTGCAGACATTTATATTTTTCATTTAACTCAAAATTAACAATCACGCAATACTGAGAATGCTCTCGTGATCACGAAATTAGTGAATAGCGTTGGTGGGTTGAGCTGCTTTCGATGACAGCATTGCGAAAGCAAGAGCAAGCGATTTTTCACTGTTTTTGACACGAGATTGTAAAATCCCTGTTGCACGCGGTGCAGTAATATCTGGCTTACATGTTCACAGCAGCCTCTGAGAGATCGGCAGCATTTTTTTACAGTGTTCAAAAAGTGTTTAAGGGCTCCTTCAACTTGCTCATATTACTGATCAGGTTAATTACCATAATTGCAGGTTTGACAAGTGCACACCTTAGATAGGACAAAAGAAGGCAGACACTGTACAAGCACTTGTCTTGCGTCAACCTTCGTTTGTCTCGTCTACATTGTGCACTTGTCAAACCCGTAAGTATGAACCAACTAGCCCAGCAACATATTCTATTTATTACCATTAATATGAGGTACACCATAATAGGAGCTGGACACAATAGTTAAATAGAACTGCACTTGTTTTCATCTTTTGTGTTAGTAAGCATTTTTTTTTTTTTTCTACTCTGTCTGCTCAGGTCCCTTGGTCTGTGGTACTTTGTTCAAAGGACAAAGCAATGCCTTGACTTCACGTGCACAGTGCATTTTTTCCACCTCATTGGCTGCTGGATCTACAATGCAGCCTTCCCACACACACTGTCCTGGTGGCTGCTCAACACAGCTTGTGTGACAGTCACCTGCGTCTGCGGTGAATTCCTCTGCATCAGGACTGAAATGAAAGCAATTCCACTGAGCCTGTCACCTAAGGCTGACCTCTGAAATGGACTTAGAGGCTCACTATTTATTTAAAAGTCACTGGCCACGTTTTCGATACTAGAAAAATAAAGCAGGTGCCGTAGGATGTACTTGTGCTTGTATTGGTGTGTCTACATTCTGCAGTAAAAGAACGGCATGGCCATTGCTCAGTTGAATAGTTACTCAAATACACAAATGTGTGCTTCACATTTATAAATACATGAACAGATGCCTGTGTGCAGAAGGAAACTCTTCTCCAATATTGAACCACATGATTAGTGTAATACACTACAACATTTGTTGCATTTTGCTAGTGAATCTTAAGCAACCTCCTTGATTCATGGTTTGTCAAGGCATCACTTGGGGTGCACATGGTTTGAAAACAAGGAAGCCTCTCCTTTTGCTCACATATGCACTCAATACAGTGCATGAAGCTTGATCAAAAACTGGGTTTTGTCATGTGTTGCCAGTGAGCTTACCCTGTCAGTTTTCAATATACACAACAAAGTGAACCACCTGTGAGGCCAGACTTCTGGCTACAGAATTTGTGAAGAGTACTTGCTGATCCCTCCAACTGCAGCCTGCACATGCTCCATTTTGTCAGACCATTTGACTTCAGATGCTGTAAATAAGCTATGTGGAGAGATAGACTATTGAAAAGAAGGTGGCTTGCAACACATTTATTTTTGCAAAATCATTTTCTGCATGAAAGACATTTTTGAGCACTTGATTTGGTAAAGGGCCACAAAAGAAACTACTAAACTGCTTATTCATTGACAGGGCACACACATTAATGACACACATCTATCTAAAACAAAATACTCTTGGGACTAATATGCCATTAAAATTTTCTTTAAAATAACTCCAGACTAGCAATGAATGACTAACATCATTCTTGGGAATGTAAAAAAATGCCACTGGAAGAGAAGCGTTTAGGTTAATAAAGCATCAAACGCTAAATACCTAGTAAACAACATACACACTTTCCATTTTTGGAACTAAAATAGTTACTTTCCATTAAAACTGTGCAACAAGTTAGAAGTTAAACAAGGAAGTATTGCCATTAGGTTCTAACAGGTATGACATTTTGCACATTCTCCACCATGAACACATTTTTGTGAAATCTTCATAGCATGTATATAGAAGTTCTCTCTCATTTTTGTAGAAAACTTAAGTAGTTGCTCCTGAGGCAAGTTTCTCTTCTGTGCAATGCCTGTAAACATGCTACGGCAAGAACAATAAAATGAAGCCTGTCGTGCTTTATCTCGCACAGCAAATTTCAAAATCTCAAGTCAACTACACTCACTGTCAACTCTACTAAAAAGTGCTGTCAAAATGTTCACAGCAGGAATATAAAGACACTCTAAATATGTGCAATGACATAGCAAACTAGCCTTTCTCATATAGACTTTGGTTAGATTGCATACTTTTGGTACACACAAGAAATATAACAAATCCACTGTATATATTAATCAAAGATATACTTGATAGCCATCTGAAGATGATGTGTCCTTATACAAAACTAGAACAAGCTCTGTGCAAATGGCATGCCAATAACTCCATGCCATAGTGAAGTCTATACATTCCCAAATTCAGATTGCATCTCTGCTGCTACACAATATTTACCAACAGTTGCACTCATGTTCTTAAAGCTACAACAACTGCCATGAACCCCGCACCAGTGTAAAATGTATACCCTGCATTACGCAACCTGGAATCGAGACAAATTTTGTTGCGCAGGTAGTGCAAATGAAAAAGGACATAAATAGTTTAAACACTCATATCTTTTCACAACCTAAAGCTTGTGCAACTCTGCTTGCATAGACTTCAGATGTTCAGCTATATTTTTTTTCTTCACATTCTGCCCATTATCTATAAAATTAAGGTGCAACAAACAACTTGGTGTCACACAGAGTCTCTCGTGGCACAGCTTATGTAAACAAGAGACACAAAATGCACACAATCTTTGGGGCAGTGTCCTAGACAGTCAGTCTTCTTTATAACACAGCTACCATATTAATATTAGTCTTTGCTTAAGCCAAACTGTCTGCTATAAATTTTGTTCTCCTGGCGAGTGTGTCAAGCAGCATTTAATAAGGACACAGTGATAAGAAAATGAGCATGATACAAGTTAAAATGACAATAACATACTAAGAGATTCTGAACAAATTAAATTATACAAGTGAGCCGAGTTCAATTGCTTAATAACAATTTACCACTGTTAAATAGCTAAAAGAAAATAAAAGCAAAAACAAACCAGCACATCATTTATGTCTGAGTGATCACACCTTTCACCTCCTTGCCTCAATGGGATGTAAATTGCTGAGGCATGAATCGGCCCAGTGATTTAACTCTCCCCCACCCCCACATCTTTTATTTTGCGAAGGTTAATGTACTTCTCCGTAAGTCGAACACATCTTTTTTTTTTTTTTTTAGACTTCTTAAAGGAATGTCTGGATCACTATTAGCGACACTTGTGAACATGGTAGTATTAAGAATCAAGAATGGCAAAGTACAGTGTTTTGTGTTGGCCATCAATTACAAAGTAGTGCGAGCCAGAACCAAATTAGCAAAAGCAGGGCACATGCAGCTGATTACACCTTGTCTGCACTGTTCCTACAAATACAAAGAGAGGCACACTCTTCCTCTGGCCCTAATTATCCCTCCTGGATTCTTGCCTTGTGACGCATAAGGCTTTCAGTTACCTTACAGCCAATATATAGTGCCTAAAGGTGTTCTTTGCAACCATGATAAATGCACCAGGGACAAAAGCTACTAATGAAACTTCCGAAATGAAATCTTAGGCCATGGGCAAAATGTGAACTTTGGACTGGAGGGAACGAAGAAGTAAACCAAAATTCATGTGCATTAGTTCTTCTCAAAGCTCCCCGTTGAAGGCTCTTCTTCAATCACTTCTTCAACAAGACGCAATGGATGCGAGTCACTGTCTTCCCAGAACTTCTTCACAACCTGCTGATACAAAAAAGAAAGTGGGGGAAGCGAGAAGTAGGAGAGTAAAGTAAAACCTTGTCTTTTACAAATTCCAAGTGAAAAGCATTAAGGCATGGTGAACCTATTTCCACAAAATTGTGAACCCCTAGACTTGAAGGTCATTGCATAAAAGTTTGGTATGAAGCCCTTGCTTGAGTACATGGAAAAATTCAAGATAGCAACTATAAAAACAGCAGCCAGGAAACAAAAAATGAAATCAGTGCATTCAATGCTGTTATAAAAATTTTGCTCATAAATGCATTTAATCACTAATGAGGCTGTCAAACAAATTCTTGTAGTTGGATGCACACATTTCATTACAGTTGCACTCTGTTCACGCTCACAGGATAATGCATGACACTGGTGACACCACCATGAGAAGCTTCTGCTGACGTTGAACTGAATTTGCAAGTCGTGCTCTTTTGTGAGGCAAGTGCATTCATCTTAGTTTATACTTGGTGGCCTGAGACAAGGGTGGCGATGCTTGTTTGGCAGTAAAAGGTGATTTCAAGTTTCCAAAAATAGGGGGCGAGGGCTTGGATGTCACTGCTGCTAAAAATTTTATGGCAAAATATTGGGTGTAAGAGCCATCGATTAAGTGCTTCTTTTGTCAACATTCTGAGCAAGAGAAGTGTTGGAAACTAAAGTTTGCCTTACTGAAGTTTCACATATTATAATGCACCATAACAATAAAGGAAGGCTTGTAAAAATGCCCTTTTCTGGCTGAGCACAGGTGTACCTTGCCATGCACTGAATGACACTTCATGTTCTGGCCCTGCCAAACACAGCAGATTAAGTGAAACACTTTTCCAAGTAGTCAGTTATTCAACAACAGATAAACACCTTTTTTCACACCTTGGCTTTAGGCACTGCTATCTTGTTTTGTGTTTGGGGATCAGCTCAACTACCAACGTGCAAGGGGGACCCCGCTCTTAAGTGTTTCCTCTATTTAAAAATTGGTTTCAATGACATTTACGCCATTCATATGCTGAATTTTAGAGAAGAAATTTCTCCAGTTCTACTATTGTTAATGCTACTACAATTCATTTTTTTAGACATATTAACAGTGGAATATGACAAAAATATGTTTATGATTATTATTAGAGAAAGTTTTTAAAACAAGGAATCTTTCTAAAGAATCATAAAAAGCATGCTACTTCCAGAACATTGGTCTTCTGTAGCTTTGGACCAAATTGGTCAGAGCTTTCATTATTCCTCTATTACACACTGTAAATTCCAGAAAATTCTGGTATACCAACATTTTTTACACTTTACAGTCCGAGCAACTATGAGGAATGAACCAAAAGTTTCCACAAGCATGCTCCCCTGCCTTGACGGAGGGGTACACTGCTCTGACAGATAGAACCTGTAGTATTGGTGATGTGCTAATTTAAATGTACAAGAACAACAAACAGCCATTCCACTCTGTGAGCGTGGGCTGGCAGCGGAGCTGTAAAAGAACTACGCAAGCGAGTATTTCCGAAAATGAACGTTTATTGACAACGCACAACTTGTTTTCTGTATCTTTGTCGGTAAGGATAATTGCATTAAAGGCCAATTGCAATTAAATTTTGGGCCACATAAAAAGCATAGTTTCAGACAGCTTACAGCAGCCTTCATGCAAAATTTTATGCTTTAAATAGTATGAGTGAATGCGTCAGAAAAGGCTTGCAAAAGCTGATGGCTTTGATACTGAAACTGAAAAGATGCCGCCATTACCACTCGCCAGAAGTGACATGCGACTCAGAACACATGGCTGGAGCCGACGTGCTGGGACTTGCGTCATATCCACTAACCACTAGGTGCATGCGTCATCTGCTCAGGTGCTATTTAATGGCTGCTAATAAGAAAATTAGACAATCGTTAGTTCTGCAGCTTTGCTAAGATTTCTTCAGTAGTATATACTGCTCATTTATTACACCAATTTAACCAAACTGAAATTTTGTTAAAGTTTAATTCAAAACGTGTGCTCTTCTAATGGTATTTCGATGCTGTTTCACATTGGCAATGGTGCGTGATAAACAATGAAGAATAGTACGTGCGAGGTCTCTTTCTGATTGAGAAAGACGCAGGTAAAGACCCAATGAATGCAAAAACAAGCATTTGGGGATCAAGCCAATGGCCACAGTCACGTGTCAGCGTCACGTGTCACTATGAGCGACGTCACAACATATACATGTACGTAGGCACACTTGATGATATACGTCCTCCCCCTGTCTTGGAATGTGGTGCCCGCGAGGAGAAGGGCAAATGGCGTTTAGTTTGAAATTTCAGCTCTTTCTGTGGTGCGTAGGGATGTAACACTTAGCAGAAACGATTGTTAGCGCGCGTTGTATGCACTGCGCTTGTCAGCTCAGAATGGCCAGAGCTGGTGAGGGGCCATTTAAGAGTGGCTAGACCGATTCAACAGCAGCAGAATGTCTGTGGGGAATGATGAACGCTCTGAATGCCTTTCAAAGAGAACCGAAGCAAATGTGGCAAGAATTTGTTAAAAGATTAATGAAGATTGCTGCTCAATCGTCTACAACAAGTGTTCCGAAGCCCTTGGCTTGTCTTATGGCACCTTCCAATGAAAATTTGACAAATGAACCAGGAATGGGGAATGCATCACATCGCAGCAAAATCCCCGTCTCCTCATAACTGAACAAAGGAGCACTAAGTGCAGGTTTGCATGGATTAAATGAAGAAAGCAGCATGCAGACATGCAGGCATAGAAACACACCAGCACAGTAAGAGACATGCATAAAGACATGCTCACACATGCATGCAATAAACTCATCACAGCCAACCAGAAACATCAACAACATACCATGATAAAAGTGCCAAATGAAAATGAATGCCATTATCCTAGCCAACAAAATTTCCAGATGAGCTCATTACTGATACTAAAGGTGCCCTATAGTGGGTGAAGCAGCATAAAATAATGCTCTCCACTGAAGGTCAACATTTTCCTCAGAACTTTATCAGCTCTCGCAAGCCACCTCTGAACTAAGAACAAAAATACTTAATAAGTTCAATTTAAGTACCAAATATTCTGCAAGAAATAAATGCACATTTGAATTAATCACATAAAAATATATAAGAAGCGATAGTTTCAATTCGTATTCAAAAAATCAAATACATAATTGTTTTAAGAGTAGAGTCCCCCCTTGACAGTGTGGGGACGTCCAATCTTTTGATTGTTTGCACTACTGTGTTGTCGTTCCTTTGACCCAAGAGCACATTTGAGACCCAACAGAAGCATTAGTTCCATTTGTAACTCTGCTGGTAAAGGAAAAGTTAGGCTTACACATCAGTCTAAGTGATCAATTGCAAAGACAAATAATAACAATACTAAATATCACAGTGATTACTGTATTGACAGAAAAGAGTCTCATGAAATGGCCTGTGAGGACTTGCTTTGTCAGGTTGAAGATACTTTAATCAAGCCACAAATATGGTTAAATACATTGTGAATCCTTCATGAACAAAGACTAAAGACTTTCAGCTACTGTAATGACGTACCTCACATAAGCCATTAAGAATATATGAAATACTCTTTCAATGTGCAAATGCACTCTACACTTCTTGGTTGCATATATATACAGGGTGTTTCAGCGAACACTTTCAAAATTTATTTAAGGTTACCTGTGGCAGATAGCCCAATTCTAGTTAATGAGCTGGTCTACTCGAAGCGGCGGACATTATTTGCGCAGAAATTGAGATGCATAATCGACTGATTCATAAAAATTCACTAATTAAGTTTTTAACTAATTACCTGATGGCCCATATTGTAATCTACAAATTGTAGCCGTGGAGTTCGCAAGGCGGATCCACTTGGAACGAATTCCCAGGATGACACCGCTTTCGAGATATTAATTCCCGAACTTTGCGAAGAAATGCATTGGCGTTCCAGTTAGTTTCTTAAGAAAACGTCGCTTTATGCATTGAAGCACAAAATTAACTGGAACGCCAATGCATTTCTTCGCAAAGTTCGGGAATTAATATCTCGAAAGCGTGTCATCCCGGGAATTCGTTCCAAGTGGATCCGATCGCCTTGCGAACTCCACGGCTACAATTTGTAGATTACAATATGGGCCATCAGGTAATTAGTTAAAAACTTAATTAGTGAATTTTTATGAATCAGTCGATTATGCATCTCAATTTTTTGCGCAAATAATGTCCGCCTCTTCGAGTAGACCAGCTCATTAACTAGAATTGGGCTATCTGCCACAGGTAACCTTAAATAAATTTTGAAAGTGTTCGCTGAAACACCCTGTATATATATATATATATATATATATATATATATATATATATATAAAATGCAACATACATGGAGGAAGAAAAAAAACTATGGAGGGCATGTCAAGCAGCCAGCCTTCACAAGTTGATCCCTTCGAACATGCCACAGTGGCTCAGGAGTTGCAGCATTTTCTCTTGCTAAGCACAAGGTAGCGAGTTTGATACCTGGCCACCACGTCAGCCTCATTCCATTTTTCAAGGTGCAAAATGCTTGCGTACTCGGATTAAGGTGAATGTTAAGCACCAATGTTTGTCACAAATAATCCAAAGCCCACAACATCTAAAGTAGTCCAGATGTTGCTTGGGTAATTTGAATCCCATCTATCAACCAATCAACATCTTTTTTTCTGTCTCCTTCCACACGTTGCCTGACATGTGAAAAGACCATGATGACACTGAAAAAATAAAGATCCCAAAGAAAACATGGAGAGAGACGAGAGCATAACACTGCATGGCCATCCTTTGCACAGCAACCACCTTGAACACCAATGCACTTGACATCAGGCCCTCCTGCTCTGTATTTGCTATTACTTGGATGCAGCACTGTCATTTAAAGGTCAACTTTCATGATTTTTTGAGATTAACAGAGCTCCACGTATTTATACTATGTGTTCTTTTTGGCACTCTGATCATCCGTGCCTAATGGTACGACTGAAAGTTAATTTCACTGAAAATGAATTTTGCAGATTGTCATACATGCTCCTGTCTCACACCTGCAAATGTATGTTTGTTTACTGGCTGCCCTGTGCTAGCTGACATCAGCACCTACTTCATGAGCAGACGACGATGACCAAGGAGCAGGTGCCTGCCAAGTAATGCCAGTGAGCACACCTCTTTTCTGCTTAATCAGACAATAATTTCTGCTTAATCAGACAATAAATCAAGACGTAAAACCTGTACATATAATGTCGGCTCATAGGTATTGCTTTCGATCTCTTAATGGAATAGCACATGATATTGGATGGCTTCTTTGATTTTCTTAAATTTCTTATGCCTATTTGGGCTTGATGGAAGCTTATGGGCTCACAAAACCAAACTATGATAGACATTTGAAGGAGGACACTGTGCCAGTGCTCTTTGCATTCACGAAGGGCAGGCCTCACCACACAACGTGGTTCTCCAAGCTATCAAGTTCAGTATCGGTATCAATATTTTATTTTTGATAATTAAAAATTATTTACAAGCTTCTAAGCAAATCGGTCCACTTTACGTGTGACAGGAGGATCTATGCAGTTTGAAAAACTACTTATCCTAACATGACCAAAAAAAGAACGCTGGAATTGACTATAATGCTCCTTCCCAAAGTTCACCTACGAATGAATGCTATGCAATATTTGACACTGTACCATAATCGCAAATTGTGGCCAAATCCAGATTTTTTGTTTTCAAGAATGCTCAGTACCTTTACTAACAATGCTCAACAGAACTGAAATGTAGTAAGAACTGAAAAGAGTTCAAATGTCTTTTTTTTTTTTTCAGTCCTCATTCAAACAAGACCTGTGCTCCATTGAACAGCTTCAGATACTATGATACAGCAAGGTGCACTCATTAGTAGCCTGCACAGAGGAACACGCAAGCATTCATAACACACTCCATGCATCAATCGTGAAATCACGCTTCTGCATATACCAAATGTTGCATAAATAAGGAGTGCCAGATATCCACAACTTTTTTTGGTTAAACTGTTGGCTCGTTCACACTCAAATTTCATGTACCGGTGGCATTTCACGGTGGATCCATTTTAATATACCACAGTGGGTGCCTTACTTGTCTGTTTTGTCCAGAAGAAATCAGAAGTATGCATCACTGATGGTGATGCCAAGCAGTAAGTGTAGAATTTATGGAAACAGAAACATGGCACCATGTGTCACAGTAATGGTGAAACAAGGTCTGCACCACTGTTCCATTCCCACAAATTCTACACTTTTTGTTGCATTACAAAACAGGCAAGTAAGGCACTCACACATGGTACGTATTAAAATTAGGATTAAGCTTATTCAAATAGTGAAATTCCTAATTGAATCTAATACAAATATATTTGATAAAAATTACCTTTGAATATCAAATTGAATGCCACATATTTTCTCATTTCTAAACAAAGTGAAATATAAAGTTTGCATGGAGTCTTTTTGGTAAAAGAAAGGACTATTCACATTATTTGATACATGCATGTAATGCCCTTTACAAGTGAACGTCCAGTCCCCAACTGAAGGGCTTGTAAATAATGAACTGCTTTCAGCTATCTGGTGTACCATGAAAATGAAAATAATGAAATAAAGAAACAGCATGTCATGAGATGCACATTAAGTGTTGTGCTCATTGAAGGAGATAAGTGTAATGTGTACTACAGCACTGCACATTATTTTATAAAGGAATGCAGGCATGGTGAGAGTAGTCAAATAATAAACTACTTTGCTTAAGCCGACACAACAAATTCATAGGCTGTATAGGCAAGGCATGCTTATTGAATGACTGGAAATTATTTTGCAGAAGTTAGCCGCTTCACGCATTTGCTCAGGAACTCTGTGCAACATCAGCAACTGTCCTTCAGGATAGTCACTTGGAATAGTCCCCACTTAAATCAGTCTTGCTCTTTGTGTTGCTATCTCTTACACTTGAACAAAAATGAATATCCAACAATTTCTAAAGGTGAATTCTAGAATCGAATACGAATCGAATAGCAAAGAAGATTCAATACATATTTGAAATTTCAGTCATTCGCACATCCCTATTCTGTACTTGTTGCTACTTTTAATTCATAGTATGTGCCTATTAACCCTTTTCCTTACCTTTTTACCTGCCACCACTACCTGAAAGAAGACGAAAGACAAGTCTCCACACAGAGACGCTATGAGTGATGGGCCAGAAAAAGAGCTTCGCATCTATGAGACAGCCTAATGAGAGAGACAGCTGAAAGATATTTGGTCATTACGATTTCCGAACATAAAACACAGTAAAATCGGAGTGAAAACTAACAGCTACCAAGCAACCAACTGTTAGGATTCGTACATGCACAATTGAAAGCACATCACCCCATGAATCAGAATCTTTGCATGCTGGTGCAGAAGGCAAACTGCTTGCACTGGATAACAAGTAATTACAGATAAGTTTCAGCCAGAGCTGTCATGCCCAGAGCTAGAGTTCACCTCGGTGGTTCACAGTTGAGACCAGTCTACCTGCACAGTGGATAGTTGCAATTCAGGGTCCAGGGAACTGAGCCCGACCGGAACCACTGAAGTGTTGTGCCAGACGCAAAGAGGGAAAATGTGAAGAAGCAATAAAACACCAATCTGAATAAAGGAAGTTGGGCAATGGCATGTCCCACAATAGCACATAGCTAGCTATTCCATTGATAGACAATAGATCATTACAGGCAAACCCTCAAATAAGCAAAGTTCCATTAAATAAATACTTTAATGATCTAGTCCATTCCCACAGAATGCTTCCACTAACGATTATATACCTTTTCCTCTATCCAGTGAAATAATTCTGCACTACAGTTTAAACTTATAGAAACCTCTGCACGTCCTGTGTGCACTTTAGCAGACTGTGCAAGAAAGCACAGACACAGTGAGTAAAATGCATCGCTGTTCCATTTACTATCCCAAGGTCATGTTGGTGATTACACTGCCTCTATATATACTCAACACATTAAAAAAAAATCAAGCCTTGTACACTGACAAGCAACAGCCAAATCTT
This sequence comes from Dermacentor silvarum, assembly GCF_013339745.2. NCBI lineage: Eukaryota > Metazoa > Arthropoda > Arachnida > Ixodida > Ixodidae > Dermacentor > Dermacentor silvarum. Next base: position 129,594,232 of record NC_051154.1, on the reverse strand, counting down.
GCAATGTCTGTTTGATCAATTGCCACTGTCAACAAATGGTGACGAGTCTGTAGCCCACAAGACAAGGAGCACGTTTTTGCACGCAGTTTGTGCACATGAGCACCAGCATGTCAAAGTTTTCACACAAGTTGTTGTGTTCTTGCACATGCTCCCCAGTTACACTGTTAAAAGGAAGTGTGTGCAAATAGTGCTCCCCAGGACTGACTGGTTAACCAGTGGCCTGAAACACATGAGGCACACCAAGATCAGACTACTTAGGCATTTTGGCATAGCACCGTTATCAGCAACCAGACTGGTTTCAGCACAGCGCAAGTAACTTCAACATTTCTAGGCATGAAACACATTATGTTCGAACCAAAATGTCATTTTTAACTACCCACTGGTGCAGTGGATGCATATTACTGCACACTTCATGTGACCACACAGCATGCTTGCACAAACTCCTAACACAAGAAAAACAGTTAAAAGAAAGAAGAAAAGAAAGCAAGAAAACAATTCATGTGGTCCTGTATTATCATGGCTCGCTTCATCTTAGGTGATGGATTTAGACATTAAAGACATCACACCACACCACATCAGCTTCACGCTCATACCATAACAGCACTGCTTTGGTTATACTTTTCTAGCTCACATGGCAACACAAACTGAATCTGAATGTTTGAAGCGTGTAAACTGGGGTTGATTTTCTAATGTAACCATATTTAAAGATGGCAGTACTCATTCGCTGCATGTTAGCCAACATGACTGTAGCGGACAACTAAAATTTGGCTGCGGGTAGTTTGGCTGCATTAGCATAAAAACTGACAGAATAAGGAGCTTACTTCTTCTGTCAAGATGACTATGCGATTCTCAACTTTTGGCTCCATTTTGCATGTCTCGTGCTCAACGTCTTCAAGCGAAGTCTGCCGCTGGCGAAACAGCCCTCTTCTTGCTGATGCATCAAGGCTGAGGCCTCGCTTCAACGGCGGCTTCGTGGTGACGTCTTCACAAGTTCGCACCAGACTGTGCCTTCAGAGAAATTATTGAGAACAGAACATTCAGTGCCCACCTCCCTTTTCACTTTTCTGTTACCGCGCTTGCACTGTTTTGTTTGAACAATGCCTGAGGTGCTCTGGCAACGTATGCTGATCCATTCAATTACTCTAATACATATAACCTGATTCAGCTTAAGTAGAAATTTTTTTGGTAACAGCATAGAAGCAATAAAAATGCATTGTCAAGTTAACAGTTTTGGGGCACATAATCCAATGATGCAATTAAAATGTATCCTTACTGTGTCATATAGAATCATTGAATTCAATTGAGAGCTTTTCAATAAGCTGCGAGACAATGACTATGGAATTTTTCTACAAGCAACACAATGAACTGTGGGAATGGAAGACTGCATTTTCATTTTTTTGTCATGTCTCGCAATTTCTGGCACATTCGAGAGACTCAAAAAATAAAACTTCAATACGAAATACTGTTGAAACTGGCCTCTAGAGCCTGTCACACTTCCCAAGTGAGACAATGCATAATGTGCAAAATGTGTACCTTGGCTGACCAGTGCACGGAAGTTTTAAATTACAATAGCAATGAAGACTCTGCAAATACAAATGCGTTGCCAGAGTTTCCAATCTGGCAGCTATACTGCTTTAATGATGCCTCAAACTTTCACACATGCTCTGGAGTGCACATCGTTCTGACTCTTATGTTACAGTAATATTGAGCACAGTTGGACTTTTTCCCCATGGTGGTTCTTTTATTTGTGTCTCAGTATGTACAACATACTATGAGAAATTCTTCCTGTCGTCCGGAGTTTTCACCCATATGAGAGCATGCAGTCAAATTCAACCTGATATTCTGTAGAAGCTTGGGTAACAGATTGATCGCTTACTGCTCTAACAGTCTGCAAAATTACCCCATTCTTTGAATCCTGGGGTTTTACATGCCAAAACTAAGATCTGATTATGAGGCATGTCATAGTGGGGGGCTCCGGATTAATTCTGATCACCTGGGGTTCTTTAAGGTGCACCCAATCCATGGGCATTTTTTGCATTCCGTCCCCATCAGAATGTGGCTGCAGCGGACAGAATTGAACCCATGACCTTGAGCTCAGCAGTGCAAAGCCATAGCCACTGGGCTACCGTGCTGGGCGACCTTATTCTTTACTAGGGGTACTAAACACAGCATGTGGAGTCTACAGATTTGTTCAAGGTGCACAGATAGGCCACCTTGCTTTCAATGAGCTGATTAAGCATGCTCAGTCAAATATAAGGAAGGCAGTGAATGTTTCCCATCCTGACAGTTACTGTGTTAAAAGCCTACAAGAATGCAAAAAGGAAAGGAATCAGAAGCTTGCTACAAGGAGTCAAAACAAACACTTCCTGCACGATAAGAGATGAACACATGTTTTACCAAATGACCACTATCCAACATAGCATGGGTCTCCTATGGTTTCCAACTTTCCATCGATCCCCGCAAAATATATGCTAACTTTTTAAAATGCTTCCAGTTAGAGAACTTGAAAACCACGAGCAAGACATATTTTGTCTATTTTAGATCTTTTTACTCCCAGTACTTTTGAGCAATATCACTAACATTCTTTCTGTTTATACATTTCTTGAGTGCTTCCTTAAAATTTCACACGCGGAAACATTGCGAGCAATTATTTCTGCTTTGCTGCCATCCAAAAAATCAATGAGTAAACAATGTTACATTAATCAAGTTATTTCGAAGTCATTTAAATAGAGCGTTATTGAAGTAAAACAATAAAACAAACACCACTGAAAATTTTTATATTTTCAGAGGTAAGGAAAGATTTAAGCTGGTCAATGCTCAAAACGACGATTTATAGTAGGAATCTCAAGACTGGCACGAATTTCATCATATTCGTCAAGATGCGATGCTGTTCCAAATATTCGTCTCATGTAGTGCACAAGGAAGGCCTTTGAAAAAATTTATATATAGAATACCAATGTGTTTTGCTGCATAGCTTGGAGATAACTATCCTGAAACTGGTGCTTGCCTCGAAATTTCTGGTAACTTGAACACTAAGCAAGTCAATGCTGCAACTGCTACACATTCCCTGAAAATATTAAATTTAATTGGCAACTTTAATTATTGAAACTTATTTCTGCATATTGCTCACATTCTGATGGCCTATGATAACAAATAATTTGTAGCCGAAAAAATGATTTTTTTTTTATCCCTACTGTTTATTTTTTTTCACCTCAAGTGAAACTCAAGGTAAGGATAGCATTTCAAAAATAATCACAAAACCCGTATATAGAGAGAAGTATTAGGCAGCTAGATTGTTAAGATTATCTAGAGAATACTCTTGAGTAATTAATGTGCTTGCAAGCACATGTTTTTTTGTTTTAGTGTGCTTCTACTACGTACCTATATACGTATTTCCAAGGAAAATATTCTTACTGAAGAGTTGTGCTTGGAACCTAAAATAACATGGATAAGTACTGTTTACGTAGTAACACAGACTTCTGAACCCTTTCTGCCCGGGGATTTTTTACATGAGCACACATTTATTTTTTTTCTTCCTTTGCATTTTAGGTAAAATATGAGGTGTATTCAAAAAGAAACCAAACTTTTGAAACAGTGCGCCAACCGGCAGAGGGAGCGTGCTGCGGCTACTGAGCGCATGTAGCGGCAGGTTTAGACAACAAACTGCCATTTGCCGCGTTTCGCTCTGGCCATTAGTTGGCGAGCTACAGCCGCTGAAGTGAGCACATGAACAAGCTGTTCTTCGGAATGGTGCCTAAGTGACAATGAAGGAATTGGAAGAACAGCATGTGTGTGTGAAGTTCTGCTACAAACTTGGGAAAACTTTCACAGAGACATTTCAGTTGCTTAGCCAAGCGTACGGGGAGGATTGTATGAGTTTCACGCACTGCTATGATTGGTTGAAGCGTTTTGAAGACGAAAGAATGTCGGTCGGTGATGATCCCAAGCCTGGACGACCTTCCACATCCACAGATGATGACCACGTCGAGAGACTTCTAACTCGTCAAATCGTCATTTGACCGTTCGAGAAGTCGCTGACGAAGTGGGTATCGGCGTAGGATCATGTCATGAAATTTTGAGAGACAAACTTGGGATGCGTCATGTCAGTGCAAAATTCGTGTCGCGATTGTTGACTGACGAACAGAAGCAGACCCGTGTTGAAATCAGCCAGGAACTGCTCGCCGCTGCCAATGACGATAAAAACTTTCTTCAAGAACATCATAACAGGCAATGAGACATGGGTTTATGGCTATCATGTTGAAACGAAAGTGCAGTCATCAAAGTGGGTGGCCAAAGGTTCTCCTCGGCCAAAAAAGCACGCATGAGTGGGTCAAAAATGAAGGTGATGTTGGTTGTGTTTTTTGACTGCAAAGGCACTGTCCATCAGGAATTTGTGCCACATGGTCAGACGGTAAACAAAGAAGTTTACCAGGGAATCCTAGCATGTTTGAGAGATTCTGTGCGCAGTAAGAGGCCTGAATTGTGGGAAATCAGGCTTGGATGTTGCATCATGACAATGCCCCAGCTCACGCGTCGCTCCTTTGTCTGCAGCTACTTAGCAAAACACCACACTCCTGTTGTGCCCCACCCACCATATTCCCCAGACCTAGCCGCCCCCAGCAGACTTTTTTCTATTCCCCAAGCTGAAAACCACCTTGAAAGGACGTCGTTTCCAAACCGTAGAGGAGATCCAGGACAATGCGAGAAGGGACCTGCGCGCCATTCCAGAAAGTGCATTCCAGGAGGCTTTCCAAAAATGGAAGAAAAGATGGGAAGAGTACATTGCCAGTAGAGGGGACTACTTTGAAGGGGACAACACTTAAAATGTTGTACCATAAGCAGTAAAGGTGTTATAACAAAAGTTCGGTTTCTTTTTGAACACACCTCGTAATACTCCAGATACACAAACTGTTTCAATATATAGACCGTTTTATCGGCAAGGAGGAACGTAGCCTTGAGGCAGCACGCCACGCCACTCTCCTCCTCGCACTGGTATGTGCCAATTGCCATTTCTCCCAGCGGCAACTGGGAACGGCAGCGGTGTCATTGCGAATGAGTGCTATTGTAATGTGTTTCGTCTGTGATTGCTGCGATGTCAGATGACTCAAAGTCAACGGGCTACCACTCTGCTGTATTCGGCTGCAAAAATAACTTTCGGAAGCAAATGTGATGCGCATCTTCAGCCGTGGCGACTCCGTGAACTCCGCCGCTGCGGTTGCAGACAAGCGTCGGCTTTCCGATTGCAAGCATAAACAGAAAGCACTCGACGCCATCAGTTTCGTCGCGAGTATGTTCAAAGAATTTTGTTTCCAGTGTGCACAAAGCGACGAACTCAGCACCTATGATCAAACTGAGATATGAATGAAAGGTGTGCATTCAAGTCGGTGAACTAGTGCTAATGAATGAAGTCGACTAATTCTTCGTGCACGCACATTAAAGTTATTCTGTTCAAATGTGTTCTAAGATTATCATGCTTGGCAACCAACATTCCGGTGGAAGTTGACCGGGAACGTATTATGAAAACAGTATATGCTAACGACGAAAATAAAGGTGCATTCTTTTTCATTCTGAAGCCAAAGCCCTGCTTACTGTGTGCTGGCCACCTCTAGTTCACATGGGCTCTCATCTGCTTCCGAATCTCGCCGGCAAGCTGCCTGGCCAATGCATCGCACACTGTAGTACTTCCGAAAATAAAGTTGCTGTTGCATATAGTAGTTTTCTGTTTACCAGCTCTCTTTGAGTTGGCGTGGTGCCCTTGCACAGGCACCACTCGAGATGTAAGAATGTGCATATTCTTTCAGCATGTCACATGCGTCTGGTTATTCACGGCATATTTTGGGACACTGGCACCATGTCATTTTATTAAGTATGTCAAGGTGTTTATTGACAGGATTGAGAGGTCGAACTCGGTGCGGCAGTCAGAACCCTGCGAGCAGTCAGGACAAGCCCCGTGCGTAAAAGCGCTGGTGATGCGCCTGACTAACCGGCACTTCTTCTTCGTCATATTTTATACGCCGGAGATGCACCTGGCTAACTGGCACTTCTTCTTCGTTACATTTGTCTCCCGGAGAAAAAGACGCCATCCTGGCATAACATACGGTAACATAGAGGGATCGTAGAAGGGCTTGAGTCGATCTACGTGAACAGTTTCGCGACCGCGACTGGCGCTGATCAGAAGACGGTGACACAGGCTCGACGACATAATTCACGGGGGAAGTTTGTGCAATTACACGGTAAGGTCCATGATATCTTGGGAGCAGCTTAGAAGAAAGGCCGAGGAGCTAAAGGCTGGAACCCACAGCCAAACCAATGAATCGGAAGGGAAGCTTGGGGGGTCAGAGCCACCACGACGAAGCTTCTGTTGTGTCTGATCTGCGGTGGTAAGACAACGGGCGAGTTGTCTGCATTCTTAAGCATGCTGCGCATCTTGAGATACAGGAACACATTCCGATGAATCAGGCTGGTAGGGTAGCATGGTATCGATGGTGCAGGAAGGTTCACGGCCGTACAGTAGGAAAAACGGAGAAAAACCAGTGGTAGCTTGAGTGGCAGTATTATAGGCGAACATGATGAACGGAAGCACAGCATCCCAGTTGGAATGGTTGGACGCGACGTACATGGCGAGCATGTCGCCAAGAGTACGGTTGAAACGCTCTGTCAGCCCGTTCGTCTGTGGATGGTATGCGCTAGTGGTCCTGTGGATGATGTGACACTCCTTCAGAAGTGACGTCACGACTTCAGATAGAAATGAGCGGCCTCGATCACTGAGAAGTTCCCGAGGGGCTCCGTGACGAAGAACAAAATGCCGCAGTATGAAGGATGCAACATCTTGGGCAGTTGCAGATGGAAGTGCAGCGGTTTCTGCATAGCGTGTGAGGTGATCCACTGCAACGATAATCCAGCGGTTGCCAGCACCAGTAGAAGGAAGCAGGCCGTAAAGGTCGATTCCGACCCGATCAAAAGGATGGGATGGGCAAGGAAGCGGCTGCAAGGGTGCGGCAGTGGAAGTAGGGACCGACTTTCGGCGCTGGCAGTCGAGGCAACAGCCGACATACTTGCGAACGAACTTGTACGTGCCAGGCCAGTAATACCGGAGCCTAAGGTGGGTGTAGGTCTTTAACATGCCACCGTGTGCACATTGGAGATCAGTGTGAAACGATGCGCACAAATCAGCCCGAAGATGACGCGGTATTACTAGGAGCCATCGTCGACCCTCAGGGAGATAATTGCGACGGTAGAGGAGTTGGTCGCGAATAACAAAGTGATGCGCCTGCCGCCGTAGAGTCCTAGACACCGTAACAGTGGTAGGATCAGAGAGAAACTCCAAAAGCGAAGAAATCCACAGGTCTTTGCTCTGCTCAGAGCGCATGTCATCGATGGCAAGTGCTGAGAGGACAAAGTTGAGTGGGCAAAGACTGTCAGGATCAGGGTCCGGTCATACTGGTGAGCGGGAGAGCGCATCGGCGTCGGTGTGCTTGCGTCCAGAGCGGTACACAACCTGGATGTCGTACTCTTGCAAACGGAGTGCCCAGCGTGCGAGGCGGCCAGAGGGGTCTTTCAATGAGGAGAGCCAGCACAGCGCATGGTGGTCCGTTACGACATCAAATTGGCAGCCGTATAAATAAGGTCGAAATTTCGTAAGGGCCCAGAGTATGGCTAAACACTCCTTTTCTGTAACAGAGTAGTTTAGCTCCGACTTTGTCAGCGTGCGGCTAGCATAAGCAACGACGTATTCCTCGAGACCACTTTTGCCTTGGGCAAGAACTGCCCCAAGGCCGACTCCACTAGCATCTGTATGGACTTCAGTTGGGGCATCGGGGCCAAAATGCCGCAGAATAAGAGGCGAGGTGAGCAGATGGCGAAGGGTCGTGAACGCGTCATCGCATGCTTTCGACCAGGCGGATAGAGCATTGTCTCCAGCTAGCAGTTGAGTCAAAGGGGCGATTATCATGGCGAAGTTCTTCATAAAGCGGCGAAAATAGGAGCAGACGCCGACGAAACTGCATAGTGTCTTCAGATTAGTGGGCTTGGGGAACTCGGCAACTGCACGGAGTTTTGCAGGATCCGGAAGCACGCCTTCTTTGGATACGACGTGGCCTAAGATGGTAAGTTTACGAGCAGCAAGGAAGCATTTTTTGATGTTAAGTTGCAGGCCAGCCTTAGACAGCTTAATACCTCTCTTAGTCGTTGGAGGTGAGTCAAGAGATCAGGTGAGAAGACAACGACATCATCTAGGTAGCACAAACACGTGTGCCACTTGAGACTGCGCAAGATACTGTCCATCATACGCTCGAACGTAGCGGGTGCATTACATAGGCCGAATGGCATGACATTAAATTCATATAATCCGCCCGGTGTAATGAAGGTGGTTTTAGAGCGGTCAGCCTCTGCCATGGGGACTTGCCAATATCCAGACCACAAGTTCAAAGGAGGAAATAACTCGGCACCTTGCAAACAGTCAAGAGCATCGTCTATGCGCGGTAGGGGATATAGGTCATTGCGCGTAATTTTGTTAAGATGTCTGTAATCAACGCAGAAGCGAATAGAACCATCTTTCTCTTTTACGAGGACAATAGGCGATGCCCACGGGCTATGGGACGGCTGAATCAAGCCACACCGAAGCATATCGCTCACTTGTTTGTTGATGACGCGGCGTTCAGAAGCTGAGACACGGTAAGGACACTGCCGGAGTGGGGCGTGTGAACCGGTGTAGATGCTGTGCGACACTGTGGTGGTGCGGCCGAGAGAATGTTGATGGCAGTCGAAGGAGGCGGTAAATTCGCGTAGCAGGCTGACAAGTTGCGTGCATTGTGTGGTTGTCAAATCACCGGAGATTGACGGATGGAAGCACTCCAACGGCGGTCGAGTCGCATTGTCGAGCGTGGCGAGGGATGTCGAATGTGCGGTGTCGGGAGCATCTAAGAGCATTGAAGAATCCACAATTTGAGCGTAACCAAGGCACTCTCCGCGATGCAAAGTAACCGGCAGGAAAGACACATTGCACACACACATCACACCACAGGCCAGCACTGATGGCGATGACGGCAAAGGGCAACGGAAGGGAACGGCGACAAGCAAACAAGTCACATGGCGTGAATAAGACGGTTGCGTCACATGCAGATACGCAAGATACAGAGACGACGACGGCGGACTGAGGAGGGATATCGGTAACTTCGGCCAAAAGCATTTTTGTAGGCGTCACAGGATCTTGGTCCGTGGCTGCAGCGGAAGGAAAAGACAACTCCACCTCGGCGCGGGCGTAGTCAATGATGGCATTGTTAGACGAAAGGAAATCCCAGCCTAGAATGACATCGTAGGAGCAGGACGGCAGGACAACGAACTCAATGACAGTGAAGAGATTCTGCGATTACAACACGTGCAGTGCAGGCTCCCAAAGGTTCGACAAGCTGTGCGCTCGCAGTACTCAAATACAGTCCGGAAAGCGACGTCGTTACTTTTCCTATCTGGTCGGCAAAGTCCTGCGCGTAACACCGAGATTGCTGCGCCCGTTATCGACCAGTGCGAATGTTGGAATCCCTTCGACGTATACCTCAATTACGTTGCAGGGGTGATTTCGAGGCCTTGGGTAAAGCGAAGGGGACGCAGTTCTCGCCTTGGGAACTGCGACACTTAGTTTTCTTGAGGCAGAGGGCTTGGCCGGCGTCTCATCGGTGAGATGGAACGGCGGCATGGGGATGGCGAACGACAAGTAGTGTAGGGAACAGGGGTTTCATCTGGCAGCACAGGGGATTGTAGCTGTCGAGGGGCGTAACTGTTCATGGGTTGGCGGTAATCATAAGTAGGCTGCATAAGGCGTCGACAAAAGCGGGCAACGTGTCCCGGAATACCACAATGGTAGCAAATTGGGCGGTTGTCGGCTGTGCGCCAAGGATTTGGCTGGCGTGGTAGCTGTGGTGCAGGCGGCAAGAAGGGAATCGGGGGCGGTCGTGCAACAGCTTGGAGAGGTGGACGTGGAACGAAGGGCGGCCTTGCAGCGACGTCAGCGTATGTCAAGGGCGCCGCGACTGGAGGCGGTTGAATAGCAGCTGGCAGGCATTCAGCGACTTGCTCCTTGATGACGGTCTATAACCCCTGTGTCAGTGGGGAGTATGGTTGCGCATTCGTAAAGGGCACCAGGGAAAGCTACCGAGCAACTTCTCGCACGAACTCCTTTATCTGGTGCATTAGAGGCGACTCGTGAACACCTAGCGTCAGACCTGAGAGAGGGGCGAATTCTGAAGGCGGATGTCGTGTGACAACTCGCTGCCTTCGAAGTTGGTCGTAACTTTGACACAGCGCAATGATGACAGACACTGTGGTTGGGTTCCGGACGACCAACATCTGGAAGGCGTCGTCCTCAATTCCCTTGAGGATATGCCGGATCTTATCGGCGTCTGGCATCGTTGCGTCGACTCTGTTGCACAGATTAACGACGTCTTCGATATAGCTGGTGAAATTCTCACCTGGTTGCTGGGCGCGTCCACGCAGGCGTTGTTCGGCCTGAAGTTTACATACACCAGGACGACCAAAGACTTCCGTGAAGTTGGTCTTGAACGCCAACCATGTCGAGATGTCGGATTCGTGGTTACGATACCACAAATGTGCAACGTTGCTCAAGTAGAAAATTACGTTGTTGAGCTTTTCCCTATCGTCCCAGTGGTTCTGCCTGCTGACTCTGTCGTACGAGGCAAGCCAGTCCTCGACGTCCTGATCACCGGTACCCGCAAAAATCGCAGGATCCCTCTGACGCTGCACGCCAGGACAGATGACAGTTGGTGCCGTGACTGCAGCTTGTTGGGCTGGATCATCAGGCATGGTTCGAGAATGCTGGGCTGGATCGTCCGGCATGGGCCGAGATGATTGAAGGGTTCGGCTTCGAAGTTCCAGCATTGATGGAGTCGTACCCCGCACTCTCCACCAAATGTCAAGGTGTTTATTGACAGGATTGAGAGGTCGAACTCGGTGAAGCTATTTACATAAGAAATTCGAACCACCCACGAGGCTTCCGTACTCACTCGCTTCAGGCTTGCCAATGCTCCGCGGGCGCTAGGCCTCGCTCTCCCAGGATGCAGACCACGTGGCTCTCGTACCGACGAGTGTACTTCAAAACACTCGCGAAAAGGCTTAGCATGTTGAAAAGTTCAAACACGCTACAGCAACCGTTGCCTCGCTCAAGAAAGCACACCGCCGACACTAGCGATCAAAATCCACGCTAGGACTACGCTTCGGTTGAAACATCTCGAACCGAGCAAAACTTAAAATTATCGGCCGATGCCCCAAGAGGCCCCACGTTGGGCGCCAGATGTGGGGTCTCACACATGTGCCCTTGGGACAAAGGAACGACAACACAGTAGTGCAAACAATCAAAAGGGCATTTGTTTCACCTTTCATACACTAATACACACTAGCCGAATTACAACCAATAGAACATTCACACGGGCGCGCGACAAATCAAGTAAGTCCGACTCACCGCGACCCGATAGCGAGCGAATACGTTCGCCCCATGCTATGACACCATCGCCTAGTCGTTCGCGTGTACAGTCACGCGAACGGTGGCGCGCTCGAACAATCCGTGTTCGTCCATACCGGTGTCCCGCTCTAAGCCTCGCGCGACGGTCGCGCGAAGCGGGCCGGCGCACGCGCGACGCGTTCGTGCGTGTTGGTCGCCGATCCCAAGCCAAAGAGAGAGCGCCTCCGACCTTTTTCTCCCAAGTGACCCCGCCGTTCGGTGGCGCCAGCATCGCGACACTAACGCAGCATCGCGACACTAGCGCAATCTCTCGCAACGCGTCGCAACCACGGCAGGGCTTAGCCACGCAGAGAAGCCGGACTACAGGAGACATGCGGGGAAACCAACATCAGGGGACGCGTGAGAGTCGCGCATCCCCACACCTTCTGGTCCTGTTTATTGTTATGCTTTCAGTTATTCACTGAGAGGTGAGAAAACTTCATTTCAAGTATTAAACTTTTTTAATGTACTGCTTGGCATAAAAAACTAACCAGCCATCACGGTGTTCCAGTGAAGCAGCAATTCCATTTTAAGAGATGAGCTGGTCTTAACCCTTTGTGGCATGAGCATTTACCCACTTTTTGATAGTTCTGGTCAGAAACTACTTCACGCATTTTGGGAACACTGGGCAGAAGGAGTGCTTGTTGAAGAAACGTATAGTGAGCCACTGAATTCAGATTTTTTTTTTTTCTTCCTCAGGCTCTTGTACAGCGTCCTGCCTCCAGTCAACATCACATTGTGGATTACCACTACAAGAACTAGGGGGGGTATTCTGTAAGAGTCCGCACGAGTTCATTCCATAAAACACACTTGGAGAAAACATTGTCATCCTCTCAGTGCTTTGCGCCATGAAATGCGAGTATGAATATCTTTAAGTGTACCATAAAAAAAAGCATGGTGCTCATATACAGATGCTACGAAGTACAATTACCAATAATACAAAAATGAAACAAACAAAAAATCGGCACAGGCATGTATTGGGCACTTACCAACATGTGACCAGAACTGATATTTTCGCATGTTATGAGAGGCCTGACACTTTACCGCAAAGGGTTATGGGCCAAAAAGTTTAAAACACATGCACGCATGCATGGGCACACAAATGCACAACACATAACCACTGTACTGTTCATAATCCACATGTCTTAGAGAGCTTGCTTCTGAGATATCACTAATGAGTTGCAAATCGGCCTTAAAAATCGCCACTTATAAGAGGAGACACAGACCATGTTTTGACAGCCCTCATTTCTTATTTAAATAATCTTTTTACTGTGACTTTTGCAGCTCTTAATGCAACCACAATGTCTCTCAACATAGTGGTTGGATTAAGAAAACTTTTTAAAGCATTACAATGCTGACGGTTTGCTCAGTACAATAAGTCAAGAAAACACAACGTAACATGTGTCAAGAAATCACAATTTTGATGTAAAACATGTTTGTTTCATGCAACTAGACATTCCGTATGCTTAACCCACAGACTCCACACTAAGAAACTAGAGCATGTGACAACTCCCACTATCATGTGCTTGCTATTTCAGCTGTGTTATGAGCCCGCCACACTAGCAATAGTGTTTCCTAACCACTGCTCCGCTACCTTGCAACATCTTGGCCACTCCTAATAGATGGCATCAACACTTGATCCCCCTCCATGAAAGTCAGCAGTAGGGAGCTCAGTGCCCTCCCTGTCAAGGTAGCACCATGGCTGGAGTGAATTTTGTCCCAACATCTTCACAATGACAATGCTCAAACACAGTTAACATGTCCTTCTGCACTTTGAACACCAGATACAAAAGAAATGGTATCATAAGGCCAAAGAGACAAGACATTTCTTCAGCCCTGACTCAGAATTTTTTTTTTTAACAATATTCTTTGTCAATAGCACTATTCACATCAGGCATGCCTTACATGAAACTCTGTACAAACAGCATTTTACTTGCACAAATGACATTTGTACTGCTAATAAAGCATTGTACAGAATTGCAGGTAAAGCAAATTATCAACGTGGACTCATAGTGAGAGTAGCACGATGATGTGACATTGCTCATTCTGATGATGAATCATAATATATGGCCTTTATAGCAAATCTGTATGCACACATGCAAAGGGTGTCAAATTCCAGATAAAACCTAGAGATAATATATACATAAGTATGAAACTGTCATCCTCCAGACATTAAATCTCATCAAACACCTTGACAAAAAGTACTAAAAAGTAAAAACTAGCGTACCGTCGGGACAAGCAGACCAAACTCTGGCGGTGATGGGTGCGGGGGTGGGCAACACCAGTGAGGATGCGGACTGCTTGGAAGTGATTTTGCACCGCTGTGCACAATTCAGGGCTTTCATCCTCTCTCAACTGCCAAAAACACACACATAAAAAACCCACACAAAACAAGTCAAGGCAGGTCTGAATTTTGCTCATACATGTACTGGTGATCTTCGCAACATAGTACAACCGATTCAGTTTCACAGCTCAAGCATGACAATTCTTGATGGAGTATATTCAAAGGCTGGCTTACACACGTGCTGTCACTATTACTGATAAAGCATGCCTCCATCAAAAGCAAACTTAATTACTGCGTCTGAAAAGAATCTCACAATATAGACTTCCATAAATTCAACTCCAGATAATTATAGACTTTTCAGTTAATTTGATCCCAACCGAAGGTCTCAGCCCATTTGTATACATTCCTTATCTTGAAATTGGCGCTCACCACGTGATTCGAACTTCACTATTAAACACACACATGCCTGACCACAATAACTGACTCCACTGACTGCAACATCTGTCTTGATGGCGCTAGGGGTCAATGAATGTGTTGAAGATGTGTTATCTCCCACCTAAAACAATTTTCGGCTTGCTCTAGACAGCCTTCCAAGCAAAATAAGCAGTCACAATGAATCAGTGCTCTATTTACCAGATACAGTGCAGACCGCTTATAACGTAAGTCGCTGGAGTCACGAATATCCGCAATATAAGCGGTACCGCACTGTAACCAAAGCAACAATTTTCAAGGCCCGCACATATGCAAAACATGTGCACCGAGCCGCCACGCGTATGCGACAGTCGAGGAATGCGGCTAGAACGTTTGTATTCAATTTACACTTGAATCTCGTTAATTCGAACCAATTCACGCGGCGGTGCCTCCGACCGGCATTGTTCCGGCACCGCCATAGAGTAAAAGCTTAGGAGAGACCCCTCAATGTCACGCGCGAATGAAACAACAACAACAAAAAAAAAAAACGCGGCGGAAATTTCACCCTCTCTCAAATGGCAAGGTCGCCGATTTTGCGTTGCGCCGGAACACGCGTGTACGTGCCGACGTCTCCGCCACACTACCGTAGCCACGTGTAGAAAATGGCGGTAAACCCTTCTTTCTCCTTTATGCTTCCTCTACTTTCTAGTCATGTGTTGACCTTGCACGCTGCGGCTACGGCGCAGAGGGAAGCAGCGGTGCTGTCCCAGGCCGGCCAACGAAACTGCCCACGCCAGCAAACGCCCGCTTCCCGATAACGGCAGAAAACGAAACTTCGGGGAGCTGGCGCCGGGCCAGCTGAGCGGCGGCACCTGCACGGCGGCGGGCGTGCACGGTGACAGTCGAAAGTGAGGGAGCTATGAGGGCGGGTGAGGGGAGCAACCGAAGCGGCACAGTTGCCGAGGCGAAATCCGCTTCCCTGCCGCCCTCCTCCCTCACATTCCACGGTCTCCGCATTCGCCCTTCGCCGTGATGTGCCGGCATCGCCCGCTCCCTGAAGTTTCGTTTACTGATGTTATCGTGAAGCGAGCATTGGCCGGCGTTGGCAGTTCCGTGGTGCTCGCTCGCTATGCGCGCCGTGATATTCCACGACTCGCACTCAAGATTCTGGTTTCAGCCTCACTGGCTGTTCGTTCGCACCACGTGCTCTTCTCCTCCACTTCGTCTCTCTTCCTCGAGCACTCCTTGGGGCGCCCGTTTGAGGGGAGCGTTCGCTGTCCTCCGCTGACTTCCGTACTCCCAGACAGCCGCACTGTAATCGGTATTTCGTTTCCCGCAACTGCACTATAAGCGATACATGTACACATGGAGTGCTATGGGAAAATTAACGGGAGTCTGAAAAGACCGCACTATATCTGGTCCTGCACTATAAGCGGTTACGTTATAAGTGGTCTATACTGTATTAACACACACCTTTTTCCTAAGAAAATTGTGAAAATTGCCTACACATTACAATCAGATATGAAATTGAAACTGTATTGGCAGAGTTGGCAACGCTGATACGTGCCATGTCAGTGCCGTGTCATCACAAGACTGCAACACATTTTTACATAGGATGACAATAAGGACATGTAGCTTTCAATTTTTAATTATGGAAGCGCATTCAAATGATAAGTTATTTTACTAGTTCAGCTAGTGGTCAAGTGTTTTCGGAGTTCTGGAGACTTGCATGTACGAGACGATGAACTGGTGAAATGGTTAGTCTAGGTGTGGGCCACCACTACCCTGTTCATTAAAGTTGTAGAGTTGTTAAGAAATGTGTAATATCAAATGCAATTGACTGCATCAAGGACAGCATGTTGTGGTCCACGGACAGTGATAAAGAGTTTTCATAGGATGACAACGATGGACATCAAGTGTACATAAATTTCCATTCTGTGAAGGTAAACTCTGCAGTTTTTTTAAGTGCCATAACTGAAAGCATGCTATGTTTCTTTCCTTTTCTTTTTTTCTTGCGTGTTAGAAAATAGGGTGACATTGTTTGCTACTTCGAACCCATAAGAAGTGGGCATGTTAGAAATGGGTAAATATTGCCATATGAAGCAGCAGTGTGTTTAAACATTTTCTTCCAATTTTTTATAAATTCAACCTGCCAGATAATTTGATCAAACTAATTGGTTCTGTCAAGGTCTGATTAACAGAAGTTGACTATCTTCAAATTTAAGAGTACAGTTACAATAGTTCAATGCGTTCAACCGGTCAATGACTGTTTGTGCTCATTCAACATTTGATTAAGGCAATGGGCCAGTCTAATGCAATTAAGACCAGTCTGCCCAACATGTAAACGACCTCAACTAAAAGAAATACAATGAAATCCTGATAATTCGAATAAATGGATAGTTCGAACTGCTCTGTTGGTCCTAGCAAAGCCCTATGTATTATAATAGGGAAAAACTCCCGCAACGGTTATTAACCATGCAACAGTTATTTTGAACTAAATTTCTTGCTCCCGTGGACTGTTTTTCGGACAACCCCCTAGTCAAAGGTGAAGGTTCAATGCTGTCACTAGATACCGTAATGATGCATGCCGCAAAAATGCCGAAGATGTCTGAGGAGCCAATATGGAACCCAAGCAAGCAAGGCAGTGCACGCCCTCCTTTCCCATCTGGCTTAAAAGGAGCAGGGAGGAAAAAGGAGGGGGAGGCTTCTTGCAGCCCATGTCATCGAGTGCTGACGGAGAAAAGATAACGTAATTTTTTCATGTATAATGCGTACCCCCAATTATCACAAACCAAAAAGAAAAATTTCTGCACATATACGTTCCGGAAATAAGTGCATACAACAAAGCTCAAATCTTTGTAAAAACAGTCTGCATTCACGGATGCACGACTCGTCTATGTCGTGTCGTAGCCAAGCGGCTCTGTTCCCCATTTCTTTGGTGACACTGATAATCTTCAGCTTCTGCTACACTACTGCCGTCGAGCGCAGCTCATCGAGATCAGAGTTATGGTTCAGCAGTGCTGCGCGCACTATCGTTAACACCGCCAAAACGCAAAATGGCGATCCAAAAAGAGGGGAGGACCATTAAAGAGGGGAGAAGGGAGCTTCAACAGGCACGGATGAGAAGGGGATCGGGTTTACTAGGAGATAATGAAACTGGTGGTGGAGAACTTTGCTTTGAAGTGTGGCTTCACGGCAGCGTGTGCCGCACTGCTGTGAAGGCACACTTGCAGGCGAAATTTGCATCGATCAGACACTATATATAAAGGGACTCTTCTTAGTTCGAACTCCCATTCTATTTGAATACATTTCCAGTCCCCTTGGAGTTCGAATTATAGAGACTCTACTGTATTATAAACTACTGTGATGTGGCAGTCTACGAACTTGTTAGCATTACATCTGATACAACATCTGTCAAATCTTTTTTCATTCAGCTGCTCTTTCTCCGCACAGGAGCGACTTGACAGATGTTAGGTAAGATGACTACTAGTACTAACAATTTCGTAGAATGGAAGATTGAGGCAGTTAATAAAAGTCTATTAGTTGCAGTTGCTTCTATGTAGGGCACGCTGGCCATTTCCTCCATTGGAGATTGGAGGAGCACAAACGGTCACTGATTGGCAGAATGCCATCTAAGATAATGAAGTTCTATTCACACAAAAAAGAGAAGTGGGTCTTATGGTCAAGGCATGTCATATCATTAACTGTGGCAGCAGCGTGTAAGCCAGCCTTCAATTATCCTTCATGCAGAAGAACTATCACGCTTCAACCGCTCTTGCTTGAGTGCATGTGTGCTCTATGCTGCCTTTGCATGCTTGCATACAAAGATGTTAAAGTATTTTTCTTTCTTTTCTACCAAAGTGTGTTTGGTATTTCAGTTGACAGTCGGTGTTTGTGCTGTCCTTTTCATCTGTATTGCATCTGTGTTTTCCTATGCCTGATTTTACAATCATGAATCCTTACTAACTCGCGCTGCTTTCTATTGTTTTAAGTTCACTACCAAGCCACGCCATTCTATGTTTCCTGAACTTTAGTTTGTTCAAGATACCACAGTACACTGGTGTTAGTGTCTGAGAGGACCTACAGATTTTCTGTGCTTTTATTGTCCATGTTTGGATGTTCTGCGTAACACCCTTATAGGAGCAAAAGAAACTGGATGAATAGAAACATACGCACCAAGACTTCACACTCCTTGAACACATCATAGCCATCTTTTCCCTGAGCAAGATAGTTCTTTGTCACCAATCTATATTTCTAATTTAAACAAAAAGAGAAAAAGAGAGAGGGGCAAGATTTTTCACATCACTTTGGTCATGTTTTCACATTCACATAAGAGGAATGTCATTATTGATCACGTTTCCACATGCATATTAAAAAAAAGTCATTTTTATAAGCTGTGAAGATAACAAATATTTAAGGAAACAATAAAATTACAGCAAAGTGCCATCAACATAAACCTAGCACAAATTCCCACATCCCATACTATCTTCGTTTTTGAATTTGAAACTAAACCAGGGCAAGGGCGTGTTCAGAAGAGGACAGACTTAGGGTAGAGTTCAGACTATTTTTTGTTTTCAGCGAAAATTTTATATGAGGTGGGAAAATGTCTCTGTGCAAAGGAATCAACCTTTGTTTTGCAAGACGCAGCATGAACTTTCAGCAAAAAAATTGTAATTCACTAAAGGTGGAGAAGAGCATTTTTCCGACTTGCAGATTTTACAAGTTTGAAGACCTATCACACCAAAACTAAAACATTGTATAGAAAGTTTTTTCATGGGCCCCGCCATTGCATAGGCAGCCATCTATGGGCAGTTGGCATGCTGGCTTGGGCGAACGCCCATGTTGTATGCTATGGTATACGCTCGGCGGCAGTTTTTCGTTGATTTTTTTCGCACTCTCGCGGTCTATTTGACATGAAATGGCGTCTACTACGTGGGGTATGGTCCTGTGAAGCGTAGTGAAGGAATTTAAGTCTGAAGTAATTAAGCGGCTGGAGTTTCTGCTAGCATGTTAGGGCGGACAGAGCAGCCAGCGCGTGGTGTGCGCGCTTGTTTGAGCTTACAATCAGCCTCGGATATCAGTTAGGTATTTCTGAAAATTCGTTTCACGAATGTTACCTTACTGCAGCATTATCAGCATTGTAATTCTAAGCTCTGGTTTAGCTGCAACGAGTAGTTACGAAACATTTGATGATCCTATAACAGCGTGGGTACCGTTCTGCTGGCGAATAAGTTATGCTGTTTACATTGACAAGCGTTCAAGTTGTTATCTGTAGATACATTGGGTGACTGCCTTGTTTGCTGGGCAAGGTTTCCGCCCACAAATAAAATAGTTTGGTACCGTACAGTGGGAATCACACTTTTCAAGTGGTCGAACGACCAGCTGCAGACTGCGCGAGCTTCCGAGGCAGTACTAAATGCTGTTTTATAGATTCTCTATAGCGCATGGTCCAAATGGTCCAAGCATGCGGCACGACCAAGCGAAGTCTTATTGCGTCGTTATCCTATGTTCTGTTTTATTTTGCCGCAAAAGGAGGACATATGAACTTTCTTTTTTTTTTCAGTGTCGTAAGTTCAGTCATCTACGATGCATTCACCCATCTTACAGAAATTGTGTCATTACAAATAGCTGGTGGATTCTCTTTATGCAATCCCCTTTGTATATTGTGCCTCACAGGGCAAAATGGCAATGCCGATCGAAGCACGAAGCTTTTGTGTATCATGTTGGTTTGCCAACTGCAGTGCTAGCTGTGTTGAGCAAAGCCTTCGGCCTGTTGCAGGAGGCTAACGTAGACATTGTGATTTGAAGCCTACTAGACTTAAAGTGTGTGAGAACGATGCCAGTGGCTGATGGAAATGTTTTACAACAATTCTTCGTCGAGTGAAAACCGATACATCCAACATAGTTCACAACACATACACACACCGCGGCTGATGATGCGCGTCGCATTTTTGCACATCCAAGAGAAATTTCCAGATACTGTAGCTACTGCTACACCTAAAGGCTACGCAGTGGTTGCTCGGCGATCTCGTAAGAACTGACATCCCGTAAATTGCATTCAGAACTAGCTGAAACACCTCCAAATCGTTCCGCAGCGCGCGACCGGCAACACATTCAAGCTGCGCCGTGCTGGCTCGCACAAGCCAGAGAGGAGGAAAGGCTGAGTCGCGCGCCCTTTCCTCCTTGCCCGATGAAAAGGTCTATACAACGAAACATCATTTGGGTAATTTTAAATTATTAGAACTACTGGCCCAAGGAAACTTAAGACTTACGACGCCCACAGTACTTTCTTTTAATTACCAAATATTGCATTTTGAGCAAGTGCCTCTCACTGACCCCAAAATCAATGGCTTTGTGGGGGCCACTTTAGCTAAGGTGACAAATCTGAAAAATTTTCTGACAAATATTCAAATAGATTCTTGCAAATAAACGTTAAAAAATGTGCAACTACCGCATGTATTTATTTTGTAATAAAATTCCAAGAACACCAAAATTTCAAAAGTAGCAAAAGTCAGCCAATTTTAAAGAATTTAAAAAAATACAATACGTATAAGTTTTCATTAAAATTTCACAGAATGCCTTCACAGGACTAATAAATCTAGTACTTAATCTAATAAAATAATATTTCTTAAACAGAAAAGTAGCCTGCTTTTAGAACCCTGTATGCTTATTCCTATGATCTGTGTAGTTCTAATAATAAAATCAAAATCAAAATTACATTCATATTGCAGTTCTAATAGTTTAAAATTTCCAAGAAAATGGTTGGTGGTGTACAATGTTTTAGTTTTGGAGCAATAGGTCCTCAAACTTGTAAAATCTGCAAGTCGCATGAATGCTCTTCTCTACCTCGAGTGAAAAAAATTTTTTGCTGGAAATCCGCACTGCATCTCGCAATACAAAGGTAGATTTCTTTTTACAGAGCCATTTGCCCACCTCATATACAATTTTTGCTGAAAACAAAAAATATTGGGGACCCCTCCTACATCACCACATTTTTTTAAAAAGAATACTTTTCTAACTCGCATTCGCCAACCTCCATAGTCTGTCATCATACAGATCATGCAACACTAGGTTTTCTACTGTTGACGAAACTAAATTCAACTAAATAAGACACTCTACAAATTGTTAACAATAATAAATTAACAGGTTAAATAGAGGTAGCTTCCAGTTACACAAACCTGTTAATGACAATTAGTACACCTCAGTCAACTGAATTATTAGGTCAGTGAGAAACACACTATGTTGCGACTCAGTCATAGCATCAGAATGAAGTGAAACCTCAAGGTAACAAACCCCAATGTAATGAAATACTCAACGTAGCAAACTTTTCATAGCTTGATGTCCATAGAATACCCTGTACAATTAAGCCTCTGTATAACAATGTGTGTTTATCCACGATTTCGTTGTAACAAAATTTCACCTCTGCCATGAAGAAAGACTAAGGCATTAAATATAAACTGTATGGCAGGCCCTGGTGGCCCAATGGTTGATTTCATGTACAGTGGAATCTCGATGATGCGATCACGGCTAATACGAATTTCCGGATAATACGAATTTTTCTGTGGTCCTGGCCGAGCCCCATTACTTTGCAACGTGCTAGAGAACGGTTGTTACGAATCGATTTTCGACCCGTGTCGGTCGATATGAATAAACGCCGCCCCACCGACGGCCGCGAAAGAGAACAGCGCGCAGTCACGCGCTTTCTCCCTTTCAATTTTGGTACGGAGGCGCGGACGCGGCGCCGGACAGCGCGGAGCCCACGACTAGGCGCGAAGTGTTTGAAGCGGTGGCGCTTTTGTTGCTTTTCCTTTTGTGCTGCCGCCGCAGCGAGCGAAGGTTCGTGCGGTCTATTGCTTGAACGGAAACTGAGCGGCGTAAGCACAATGCATACAAAGGCAGTGTGGAGATCGCTTTCAAGATACGGTGCGCGCGATAACACCGACAGCCGGCACAGGCACAAAGTACAAGAAGGCATTTGTTGGCAGATTAGAAGCCGCCCCCCCTCTCTCCCTCCCGCGCTGCCTTCCCGCTTTGCTCCTTTCTTCACGGGAGATTGTGTCGCCAGTTACCCTTGCGCCCGCTTGCAAGATACCAGTTACACCATGCAAGATACGCATTTGGTGCCGCAGCACAGCGTCGCCCCCCCCCCCCCCCCTTCCCTCCCATACCCCCACGGCCTTTCGCGCGACGGAAGTCGCGTTTGCTCTCGGCTGTGCGCTCGCTCTCTGTAAAGGCGCGCGTCCCCCGCGCGCGCTTTCACTCACACATATGGCGCGCGGCGACGATTTTATCGCCCTTGGACTCATGCTCCACGTCTCCGTATCGCCCTCGTTGATCTCCTCTCCCACCGTTGGGCGCACCTTGTTGAGAAGCGTGCTCGCTACCGCCCTTGTCGGCGAGATTCTCCCGCGGAAGCCGGATTATAACCGGTATTTCGTCTCATGCGACTGCCTCAAAGCGGTATGCGTATACATGGAGTTCTATTGGAGGGTAAACGGAAATCGGAAAAGGCCGCGTTGTAGCCAGTTCTGCACTATAAGCGGTTACGTTATAAGTGGTCTATACTGTAAATGCTTTTTACGTACGTGTGCCCGAGTGAGTTCACCTCTGAGTCTTTAATTCAGCTAGGTTTAATTGTGTTTCGATTATACGAATTTCGGCTAATACGAATATTTTTCGTAACCCCATGTGATTCATATCATCAAGATTCCACATATTTGTTTGCGGATGGACTGCACTCAGCAACCTAGCCAAGAGTGGCACAGGAACAACGAAAGACCCCTGCACAAATGTGTGAACAGTCCATACAGTAAGTACAAAGTGTGCATTCCATGTGCGATGTGCATGTGTTCAGGGTGGCATGCAGCGACAGGCACTGCTTACAGAAAGCACAAGTAAGAATGTGCAAGTGGGGATGAGTAGTGTAGGCACTGCCTACACTGGCCATGTCCCCTTTCTACAGGAGATGCTGTACATATGCTACATGAACGTGTACACATACGGCAAAAGCACTTAACGAGCTACAGGACACTGGGATATGAACTTTGTGACAATACCAATGCTTAGTTGACAAACTTCCCTATGATAACCAACTGCAATAACAAACAAAGAGGAGACCAATATGCTTCTATGCACTGCACCAATACTGCGCTGTTCAAAGCTGGAGGCGTCCTTGAATGCGGGCTCAGACATGATGCCACTCGTAAGGTTACAGAACGTCCCAGACTCCAAAAATGACCAGCGTCAATTTCCTTGAAACAAATTGGGCTGGTTGGCGATTGCGTAAATGAGGTTTCCCCAAAATATTTTTTTTGAAAATTTGTTTTCGTAATTTAAGCGCTCTTTGAAGTTTCCGCAAGGAAGCAAAAGTTGATTGTAGGTAAATTGTTTTTAATCAAGTGCGAAACTAGGTAAAAAGAGATGTTACTTCAGAATATTGCACTGACGTCATTCTTTTAAGTGACGTCATAAATGGACCTATGTAATAATGTTGAGCGTTTATTTGGCTCTGTAAAAAAAAAAAAAAATTGCACATTTTTTGAATTTTTTTGCCATGCGATAATGACAAGATCATTGTGGTGATGACGAATAGCAGGCAGCACTTATGCAATAGAAATTTTGTAAATATGAGCCCTTTATTTCTCGCATTAAACAGCCACCCACTCTGGGTGGCTGTTTAATGCAAGAACAGCGCATTGTGAGCCAGACACTTGTCAACTTGTCAACAGCAACTTGTGTGAGCCAGTGAGCGGCAAAAGGCTCAAAAAAAAAAAGAAAGAAAGACATCCACCGATGATTACGATGCTCCCTAATGCGAAATTTGAGTGCAGCTCTAGACGTGTTTTTATTTTGTGATATGTTGGCTGGCGCAGACGATCTGTCTCATGCAGCACGTTGTAAACGGAGTGAAGTGTGGCACGACTGCATCGCTAATCAGGAGATCGTGAGAGGCAGCGCGTAGGTGACGCGTGGGCACGATTCACAGCAGCCTCCGCAGACAGACTTCCGCTCATGCAGCGCTTTCTTTCCACATATGGTATTGGTGGCTTCATCGACGAACAAACGACGTGCACTACTCTGGCACCATCATGTAGCCATCGTCGTTGCAGAGCCAGTCTTGCGTGGTACTATGCTTTTCTTCTCACGCTTTAACCATACTGTCCTCCTCCGCTTTCCTCCTCACGCTCTCTCCGCTATCGCAGTCTTTCATCTCCTGCTGCGCTCCACGTTCGCTCTTTCATCCTTCGATGTGCTCATTCGCTCGGTTACGAGGGACGCCGACACCGACACCGACACTCACCGCAGGAACGGCCGCCTAAAAGCTGCGCTCTAAAAAGGGACACTCCAAGAAAATGCTGCTAGACTAAGCATCAGATGAAAGTAAGGAACGATGAGGGCAAGCACTGTGCACATAGTTATGGAATACCAACTAGCCAGGTCTCGCACCTTGCTGACAAGACATATGGCAACTAAGTTGCAAAATCTGATCTGACCTTAGGATCGCCTCATGCCACTCAATTAATTTTGGTGATATGTAGTCTTGAAGAGAGAGAGGCACTCCATACACTCCATATAGCTGTCCGTCATATACAGCTATAATGGTGAAACATTATGTTTTAATGGAAATAAGCAAGATTAAAAGTTAGTACATACCTGATTTTTGTCCAAAGGTTCATCACCGATTCGCACAAACTGGGGATCTATTCTTTGGCCAGGTGACTTCTTGGGGTCAAAGGCAAAGCTGACCCCTGACACCTGAGGAAAGCGACCTTCCAACTTGGGGTACTGAGATACACCATTCTCCAAAGCTTGCAAAATCTGGTCCCCTGTGTCAGCAACAGTACAGTGATCATTTTTTACACTGGCTAAAACGAGTACAAAAGTTTGAAAGACACACAAGAAAAGAACTAAGAGCTACAAAGTTACTATATTTACTCGATTGTAACGCGACCGTGATTGTAACGCGAGGCGTGACTTTTCATTGCGTCCATCAAGAGAAAATAAAACCGTGAAAGTAACGCAAGGGGCGACTTTTTGCTGCGTCCAGCAAAAAAAAAAGAAATAAAACCGCTAAAGTAACGCGAGACCACCGGATGCATGAAAAAGTTGCAGTTTCGCCCGAAAAGCGAAGCATCAATTCTGATAGCAAATTAGTAGAGAGCTATACGGAGTAGAGATAGTAGTTTTATCGCCTACATAAACTTGGGCACATTCACTTACTAACTGAATTAACATGCATGGTGTCAGCGCACACAAGCAAACATGAATAGATCATACTCAATGACCACAGACAACCACTGTCAAAATGCTGGCATGAGCAAGCACGGCCGCAGCAGCGACCAAAGGTTCGTGCGGTCTATCGCTTCAACGAAAACTGAGCGGCGAAAGCACAGCGCATACAAAGGTAAGAGCCGTGTGGAAGATCGCTTTCAAGATACGGTGCGCGCGACAGCCCGCAGCCGGGCGAAGTACAAGTGCGCGGTTGGTGGCAGAGTAGAAGCCACGCCCCCTCCCTCCCACGCTGCCTTCCGGCTTTCCTCCTTTCACGTGGGAGATTAAGTCGCCAGTTCCCCTTACGCCCGTACGCAAGATACGCATTTCGTGCCGCAGCTAAATGTCGCCTCCGCTCCCTCCCTCCTATCCCCCCACGGCCTTTCGCACGATGAAAGACGCCGCGTTTGCTCTCGACTGTGCATTCACTCTCCATGAAAGCACGCGTTCCTCGCGTGCTTTTACTCGCACATTTCCCTCGTTGATTACAATTGGGTGCATCATTGCACTTTTTAGACAACTGGAATTTCGGTATTCGATTGTAACGCGAGGATCGACTTAAGGGAGCAAAAATCTGGAAAAAAACTCGCATTATATTCGAGTAAATACGGTAATTAAGAATGAGCTTAGTAGCACACACCTCAAATTGGGATCACCCTTGTTGAGAGGCACCTAACAGAATGAAAGCTGATCTCCTGCATGACTATTTTGATCTCTTAACGACTCTTTTCCAATTTTCATGAGTGAATATTGTTTCCAACAATGCTATGAACAATGGGAATCAAAGCTGCATAACTCGAATGGATCTTTTTTAACGAAGCATTCAAAGGTGCGGGACTACAACCATGAAACACACATTTTGGTCATGCCAGCACCTTTATTATATTACCGCGACAACTTGGTCACATTCAAGTCACGTGCCCTTTGTATTGGACACTGTGCGCACCGTACCGTGGTGTTGTTCAGCAACAACAGGCAGCGATCATTGTGGCACGAGTAGCTGATTGGACCTGGCTCGCATGCGCCACGCACACGAGGTATCACGCAAGGGAAAAGTAGAAGACGGTTCGACGCCAGTTTTATTACGAGACTGCCGGGCATTCTTCACGACCGCAGTGACTTCAGTGACTTCACGACCGCAGTGACCGCAGTCGTGGGCACAGGTTCGGCCTTAATGAATATCATTGTTTTATTAACCTGTGTTCCTCAACATCATTACAATATATAAGCATTGCTGTGAAAGAAACAAAACATTGGTTTTCAATTTTGATTAACAAAGGTTGAGTAGGTACTAGCATGCAGAGCACCAGTCATACCAGTAGCACTGAGCACGATCAGCGAGTCCATCATGGGCAGGATCGTGACCAAATCACGCATAGTGAAGGCCCCCTTCCGATGAATTCGATCTGACCGCAGTGTACCAGAGTTGAGAATAGCCAGGTCAGAATGAGTTGCTGACAGCATAACATCACAGATAAAATTTCCTGGACAGAGAAGTAGCATAAAATTAGTACCACTACATTGAGACACACACATTGGTAAAACAAGGACTCTTACAAGATAAGTGCTCCGCTACAGCATGTGAAATTGTAAAATGACTTTTACAAAGTTAAATATTTAGTTAAGGAAACATATTATAAATTTAGGGCAACCTGCTAAAAATGTGGATAACCAAATGCACAAACAGACGGGACTTACTTAAAAGGCGCGATCTGCGGCATATTTTTAGTGCTTCATAACATGAAAAATATACGTGCACAGTAATTATACATACATCCAAGAAAAGCCAAGAAAAGTATAGAAGAAATTAACTGTTATGTTGTACTGTACATTTGTACAAGGAAAGACATATCATAGTTGAATGTGTTATGTAAGCTTTATAATCTCCTAGCAAAGGAAAAGGGAAATGAAACTACAGTGGAAACTCAATTATACGAATCTCACGGGGTTACGAAAAATATTCGTATTAGCTGAAATTCGTATCATCGAAACACAATTAAAACTAGCTAAATTAAAGAGTCAGAGGTGAACTCACTTAGGCACACGCACGTAAAGAGCATTTACAGTATAGACCACTTATAACATAACTGTTTATAGTGCAGAACTGGGTACAACACGGCCTTTTTCGACTCTCGTTTACCCTTCAATAGAACTCTGTGTATACGCATACCGCTTAGAGTGCAACCGCGTGAGATGAAATACTGGTTATAATCCGGCTTCTGCGGGAAAATCTCGCCGACAAGGGCGGTAGCAAGCACGCTTCTCAATGAGGTGCGCCCAACGATGGGAGAGCAGATCAACGAGGGCGATGCGGAGACGTGGAGCATGAGTCCAAGGGCGATAAAATCATCGCCGCGCCACGTATGTGCGAGTGAAAGCGCGCGGGGGACACACGCCTTCAAGGAGAGTGAACGCACAGCCGAGAGCAAACGCGACTTCCGCCGCGCGAAAGGCCGTGGGGGTATGGGAGGGAAGGGGGGAGCGACGTGCTGCGGCACCAAATGCGTATCTTGCATGCTGTAAGTGGTACAGTATAGACCACTTATAACATACCGCTTATAGTGCAGGACCAGATATAGTGCAGTCTTTTCAGACTCCCGTTAATTTTCCCATAGCACTCCATGTATACACGTATCGCTTATAGTGCAGTTGCGGGAAACGAAATACCGGTTACAGTGTGGCTGCCTGGGAGTACGGAAGTCAGCGGAGACGGCGAACGCTCCCCTCAAACGGGCGCCCCAAGGAAGTGCTCGATGAAGAAAGAGAGACGAAGTGGAGGAGAAGGGCACGTTGTGCGACCGAACAGCCAGTGAGGCTGAAACCAGAATCTTGAAATATCACGGCGCACATAGTGAGCGAGGGCCACGAAACTGCAACTGCCAACGCCGGCCAACGCTCGCTTCACGATAACGGCAGTAAACGAAACTTCAGGGAGCGGGCGGCGCCGGCACGGCGAAGGGCGCACGCGGAGACCGTGGAATATGAGGGAGGAGGGCGGCGGGAAGCGGATTTCGCCTCGGCAACTCCGCCGCTTCGATGGCTCCCCTCGCACTCCCTCATAGCTCCCTCACTTTCGACTGTCACCATGCGCGCCCGCCGCCGTGCAGGCACTGCCGCTCCAGTCGGCCCGGCGCCAGCTCCCTCAAGTTTCGTTTTCTGCCATTATCGGGAAAGCGGGCGTTTGCCAGCGTGGGCAGTTTCGTTGGCCGGCCTGGGACAGCGCTGCTGCTTCCCTCTGTGCCGTAGCCGCAGCATGCAAGGTCAACACATGACTAGAAAGTAGAGGAAGCATAAAGGAGAAAGAAGGGTTCACTGCTATTTTCTACGCGTGTCTACGGTAGCGTGGCTGAGACGTCGGCACATACAGGCATGTTCTGGCGAAACGCAGAATCGGTGACCTTGCCATTTGAGAGAGAGTAAAATTTCCGCCGCGTTTTTTTTTTTTTTTTTGTTCGCGCGCAACATTGAGGGGTCTCTCCTAAGCTTTTACTCTGTAGCGGTGCCGGAGCAATGCCGGTCGGAGGCGCCGCCGCGTGATTTGGTTCGAATTAACGAGATTCGACTGCAAATTGAATGCAAACATTCTAGTCGCATTCCTCGACTGTCGCATACACGTGGCGGCTCAGTGCACGTTTTGCATATATTCGGGCCTTGAAAATTTTTGCTTTGGTTATAGTGCGGTACCGCTTATAGTGCGGATATTCGCGACTCCGGCGACTTACGTTATAAGCGGTCTACACTGTATCTTGCAACCGGGCGCAAGGGTAACTGACGACGCAACCTCCCTTGCGAAATGAGCAAAGCGGGAAGGCAGCGCAGGAGGGAGAGAGAGGGGGGGGCTTCTAATCTGCCAACAAATGCGTTCTTGTACTTTGCGCCTGTGCCGGCTGTCGGTGTTATCGCGTGCACCGTATCTTGAAAGCGATCTCCACACGGCTCTGAACTTTGTATGCGCTGTGCTTACGCCGCTCAGTTTCCCTTGAAGCGATACACTGCACGAACCTTCGCTTGCTGCGGCGGCTGCGCTTCCCCACGCCTGCGTGGGAAAAAGCCACTAACGGAAAAGCAACAAAAGCGCCATCGCTTCAAACTCTTCGCGCCCAGTCGCAGGCTCCGCACTGTCCGGCGCCGCGTCCGCACCTCTGTACCAAAAGAGAAAGGGAGAAAGCGCGTGACTGCCCACTGTTCTCTTTCGCGCTGTTCTCTTTCACGGCCGTCGGTGGGGCGGCGTTTATTCGTATCAATCGACACGGGTCGAAAATCGATTCGTAACAACCGTTCTCTAGCACGTTGCAAAGTAATGGGGCTCGACCGGGACCACAGAAGAATTCGTATTATCCAGAAATTCGTATTAGCTGTGATCCTATCATCGAGATTCCACTGTACACAAAAAGACAACTGTTGCTGCCGGTGCAGTGTTCTACCAATTGAGCTTTGGGGCCCCACTGTACCTCCGTCCACTTCCTTAGATACTTGTGTACATGTAACCTAGTATTGACAGTGTTAGCAAACACCACTCAAGTCTTGACAGTGAATATTCCTTATCTCTCACCACAGCTACCACCCCCAGCCCCATCTCTCTCTCTCTCTCCCCCTTCCCCCATCAACCCCCCAATCACCCTCCAATGACACATGCACTGAGACAGACAAACACTGGCTATGAAGAATCCCACTACATTATTTTTAATTTACAGGACTTGCTAAAAACGTCTTTCTCTTCTTAAGTAACTGCTTTTCAACAGCAGTGCATGTACGGAACAGACAAAAAAACAATTAAAAAAAACACTACTCACCTAAATTTGTCTCCGATGTTCTTATGCTGCTAAACCGACCATCCAAATCAACGGCAAAATGCCCAATCACTTCATCCATTTTTCCTTGCACGACGTCTGAAAGCATCACATCCCAAATCAAACAAGAGCAGAAAAAGTTAAGTTTAACTTGTCAAGCTTTTATGCTGGCAGAAAGACAAGTAGTGCACATTTAAAGTAGTCCAGGCAGAATGGCAGCAAGAATCAAGCAAAACCAATGCGATATTCAGCTAGTGAACAATATTATTAACAGACAATATTTTATTCATATTGCATACTACATCAACAGTTACATGCTGGACCAAACTGTGTGACGCAACTGAGATACAGTATAAATTATCCCAGAGAACTGTTTTAAGTTACGATCTATACTACCCTTCTTATTTTCTTTGCGGACTAACTGAACATGTATTACAGATACTTATTTCTATAAGAAAGTTTGCCTCCGCAGTACTGCCTAATTCTTCATGTTTTGATAAGAAACAATGCGCTTAAATTTAGATGAGCAAAAGCTGCAGCAAGCAGCTTACTTATTTGTCTGTCAACAAGCATGTATTCAGTGACTCGCACTAAAGCCCCTCCATACATGCTTCCGCCGACCATGTTAAAGGGGTCCTCAACCACCCCTCGGGGCTTGGTAAAAAAACACAGTCCGCAGATAGCATACCATGCTGTGAACATCTCAGCCAAATTTTGCAGCTCGCAAGCAGAGTGCGAAGTCATCTTTTTCTCGAACACTCTCTTTTCAATGGAAGCCTGCTCATCACTCTTTTCTGCACACTTTATGAAATAATATAGCAGATGCCCATACGCGGCTGCTATTGGCCAATAGCTGACATCAACCAAGAAGGGTGTTTGGATCGGTGCACTTCTTCCTTCCTACTGTTACTGTGTATATTTACTGACACAGTTTAATAAATAGGCTGAAGTAAGGGAAAATCTGCTTTCAAATTTCGATAATAATTATGTACTTCAGGAAGAAACCGACTATCGTCTGCTCACGCTCGCCCGTGGCCGCCCACATAGGAATTAAACTTTGGCCACCCTGCTTGTCAGTGTCATAGCCGTCGAGTCTCGCTAATTTCGAATAGCTTTGAACACTTAACTAGCCACGAACCACGCAAAACTTGAGGTCAGGCCCCATGCATGCTTGCCAGCGCAAGCTCACTCCTGGCCGCTCCTAATTAGACTCCTTCGCAGACTTCACTTTTTATTGAGCTATTGATAGCGGCTCAAAATGCGCAAGTTAGATGCGACTACTATCCGTCAGGCAAGCTGGTACAGGATAAAGCTGGTACAGGATAAAGCCGGCCCACACCACGTAGCACGGCCAGACTGGGGCATATGAGCGCGAGCACACAATCAAGCCCTGTTATGCACAAAGCAAACGCTGTGCATACGCACTACAGTTTAATGTAGCTGCGGTCTGCTATGTAGCGTAGATACCGCAGCTGCTTTGGGGTGCCGTGATGAAAAATTAAATTCTGAGTTTTTACATGCCAAATCCTCGATTTGATTATGAGGCACACTGTAGTGAGGGACCCTGGATTAATTTTGACCACCTGGGGTCTTTAACGTGCACCAAATGCATGGTACACGGGCGTTTTTGCATTTCAACCCCATTGAAAGGGGAGCCGTGATGAGTCTGCTGGCTGAGAGCACTGCGGCTCGCTGAGGACAACCGCGTTTGGCACGCCGTAGGCACCAAAACCGGAACAAGTGGCGTCCACGTGAACATCCAAAATCAAATTTGAACTGCACGCCACGGTGACATTCAGTAGGCATTGTGGGCATTTTGTGCTCCACCGTGGCCTTCGCAGTGCAAGCCATTGAAGGAATGGAAGTACCTCGAAGGGGGCGTTTGGTTGTCAATAACTCCGCTTCCGCTGAATGCCTTGAAGCACTTCTTGCGGCAAAATATTTCTGAAATAGCCTATTTTAACTTCAAATGCATTTCTCAACTTTGATAAAAAGTGGTTCAGGGCCCCTATAAGTACTGACAACCTACCCTCCTCCTCTGCCCCCCTTTATCGCTAATCCCCTCTCAACTTCCGACATCAAATGGAACTTATGTCATCCCAGCCTGTGGTTAGGAGTGGAAGCGACGTCACTGCCGTCTGTTATTGCTATGTAGAGGTACTAGAAGGGACTTCAGGGACTAGAAATCCCTGAAGCAGAACTGCCAGAAATGGAACTGGTGTGAGCAACGAATCAGTAAACAGTGGCGCATATCAAAGGTTGGCG
Source organism: Dermacentor silvarum (assembly GCF_013339745.2). Lineage (NCBI taxonomy): Eukaryota > Metazoa > Arthropoda > Arachnida > Ixodida > Ixodidae > Dermacentor > Dermacentor silvarum. Next base: position 129,561,702 of record NC_051154.1, on the reverse strand, counting down.
CTACTTACTAAAAGCGGTGGTGGTGTGTAGATGGAGTAGCTTTAACTCACACAAGCTTTCTTTTTAAACATCCAGTTTATTAAGGAGGAAGCTGAATAATGTGATTAAAGAAAAGAAACATAATAATGCAACCTTGTGGCCTTTGGTACATTCGATGCCCTAAGTTGTTCTGCACAGCAACTTTTCACTCATAAAGTTAAACCTGGATATAACGAAATTGACAAATTCCCGAAAAACTTCGTTATAAAGAGGACTTCGGTATATGTAGGTTCGGCACGAAAATCTGAAAAAGAAACTCTTACTGTATTTACTCCGTTTCAATGCGCCCTCAATTGTAACGCGCACCCGTTTTTCGTTTTCGTCGAAGCACTCATCCTTGGAATGTCATACCAGGTACCGGATGCGTGGACGCGTGTCGTTTCGCACAAGCGCGAGGCATCGGAAACGAAGAGCGAGCGTCATGATGGTGTCGTAGCGTCGTATAGTGTTACAGTAGAACCCAGCTGTTACGTTCCGGGGGGCTGCGTTTTCCCGGCTGTTACGTCGTTTTCGGCCGGTCCCAGCACAGCTTCCATAGAACCCAATGCATTGGTAACCCTGCTGTTGCGTCGCAACTGCGGGACTGTTCCCGCATCGTACGTTGCGAACTGCCACCCCGCACCGGCGCGAGCGGTCATTTTGACTTTTCATGTCGCTTGGCTTGACGATGGCATTGGCCGCCGAAAGTGCCGGGGGCGACAACTATGATGTATTTTCGGTTTCCGCCAGCAAAGGTATGGCCCTTGAGATCCGTAATTGCTATGTAAAGATGGTGTCTATGACGCATTGTGGAACTAAAATTGGTTTTGGCTCATAAACATTCCGTATAAAGTCCAAGGGCGATAACGCAGTCGCTGCGCGCCGTATGCTGTATGTGCGAGTGAAAACGTGCGAGGGGAGCTGACGACCGCGTCTAAATCTCACGCGCGCAAGAAAAGCAGGGAGGAAGCGCGCCTTCTTCCGTTGCGCTCGAGGCACCGGCGAGGGTGCGAGGGAGGGATAGGGCGGCATTGTACTGTACTCTGGCATCAACTGCGTACTGCGCAGCAGCACGCGGTCGCGCGGGCCATATCTTGAAAGCGATCTGCGTTGGGGCAGAGCCTAGCAGTGTAGGTGCGTCGGCGGCTCGTAGCTTTGTGCGTGCTGTGTGTTTTCGGCGCTCAGTTTGCGTTGAAGCGATAGACAACAGCACGAAGGTCACTTCGCTCGCTTCTCCAGCGGCGCTTCCACACGCCGCCAGCGTTTGACAACGCGTGTCCGTGCTCATCGAGTGTGATGTGTCACAGCGTGTACCAGCTAGCGCTTCGGCAACATCAACTGGAAAAGGAGAGAGTGCCGGCTTGGCGGGCTAGGCCAGCTGCAGCAAGCGGCAGGATCTGGTTTGAATGAAGGGAGGGGGAAAGGTCACGCCCGCGGTGGCAAGATCGCCGGGTCGAGGGATGCAGGCCCGCCTCACACACGCACGCACGCACACGTGCAATCGCTTCACATTCCGTCGCGGCGGAGAAGGTGCTTCCGGTTGCTGCTCGCGCAAAAATGACAAAATTTGGGTCGAAATCTCTAGGTTGTCGGAGGGGAAAATTCGTTATATCGAGGGGGTCTCCCGCTGCCACTTCGCTACATAGAGATCTCAAATACATGTGCTTCTATGCAGTAACGGCGGGGAATAGAAAAACTTCGTTATATCCAGGAATTCGTTATATAGAGGTTCGTTATAAGCAGGTTTAACTGTATATAGAATAAGGGGAAAGGTGTGCACTTGGCAAGCAACTCATATGGATTTTCAAATAGTGAAATCTCCTAATTGAATTGAATTATGGGGTTTTATATGCCAAAACCACGATCTGATTATGAGGCACGCCGTAGTGGGGGACTCCGGAAATTTGGACTGCCTGGGGTTCTTTAACGTGCACCTAAAACTAAGCACACGGGTAATCAAGCCAAATACAAATAATTCCAGGAGAATAACCTCCAAATACTGCATCAAACACCAAATATTTTTCTTATTTCTAAACAAAGTGAAATATAAAGTTTCCGTGGAAGTTGATTTGGTTAAAAAAAGTTTTTTTTTTTACATTATTTAATACATGTACATTGCTGTTCACAACTGGGCATACGGGTCAACTGATGAGTCCATAAATGAGAAACAAGTGCTTTCAGTTACCTGGTGCTCCATGACAATGACAGTAATGAAACGAGGAAACAGCACATCACCAGATGCACATAGAGTGTTATGTTCGTTGAAGGAGAGAAGTGTGATACTGTACTGCACACTGTTTTAAAACGAAACAACATAGCTAGAGAGGCCAAACAATAAAATGCCTTGCTTAAATCAAGACAACTAATTCGTAGGCTGCCTAAACATAAGAAACTTAGAAGTGGCAAACATTAGAATTTGTGTGACAGATCACCGCTACAATTAATGGTTAACAAAATTTGGCTAATTAACTTTTGAACTATGGTGCCCCTGCGCAACAATCGTGGCTCTCCTGCAGCAGAATCATTCAGAACAGCCCTTATTTTCACCAGTCTTTCTCCCTCAACACTCCAATGTTATCCCTCATGCTTGAACAGAAATGAATATTTGACAATTTTGGATAGTGCATTTTCAAATCAAACAAGAATGAAATAGCAAAGACTATTCGCTTCGTATTTGAAATTTCAAATATTTCGCATATACCTAGTGGCTTTTGAGTATCTCCCAAGCACATACACTTCACAGCATTGCAACAAATGCCAAAGGTCGAGCGCCCAATTTATCATGTTTTGCTCCCATAGGACTATCACATCAACTGAAGAAGTGAATGCGCTGCTTCACCTTTATATTTAAAAAGAAGTTCTCTGAGCTCTGGGTCTTCAGCAAAGTCAGAAGTGACATTCACTTCAGCAACATCAACTGTTACTCCTGATGCAGTGAATGTGAGGGTGATGCGTGAGAACTGCCGAAAGTCTGTTCCACTCTTGACAATGTTTTTTCCATTCACCTATGTCACCAATGAACAATGAAGGACAAAAATTAACAAATATATGTGACAGAAAGCAGTAAGAACATTTTGATTAACGAACACAAGCACAGCACAACAACTAACAAGCATTATGAGCAAGAAAGTTTTACCACAGACATGTTTGAAGAGAGACTACAGAGGAACGTTAAATTTAAGTTGCATTGATAAATTACACTTCCATAATACCAGAAATGTCAGTCTTACCATGAATGAAGTCTTGATAAGACAGAAAAATACAAAAATTAAATACGGGCTTCAAATTCTCCTGCTAGCTCCTAGTGATGTCGTGAGATTTGAACAGCTTTTGCTAGACACTAGTTAACAGTTTATCAAAAAAAAATTACATTGCATTCTAAAGAAAGTCAAGGCTTCAATCTATTAAGTTTAGAGAACTTTTATTTCTGAACAAAAACTAAATGTGTGCAAGTACTTTGAAATCTGTGATGCCATCCTGATACGACTTGAATGTGAAAATTCAAGAGGGGAAGCTTGGCCCATCACTTTCTCCGCTAATAATCAACCTTTTTCAGCCATATAAATGCAAATTCAGTATTGAAAAAAATATTTCGACAGACTCAACAAACCTAGTGTTGCTCTTTTTAGTGTCCCTTCAATGTTCAACAATAATCGAACTTTTTCACAAGTTTTACTCTCTGGTGTTTCAGGTGAATCCACACCCACATTACTAAAATCTTAAAGCACATTACAGCTGCTAAAAGCTCAGAGGTCTGTAAAATTTCTGAATTAATCTTGATCAAGTCAAGCAGGTAATGAAAGTGCACCAGTTTGAGGGTGCACTCAAAAGTTAATGAGTTCAGTGACTGGATGCTGTAGGTTTCAAACATGGACAAATGGTTCAATCTGCTCTTGAGTGAAGTTCCCACAGAAGAAAAGTGAACATCAGAAAGCAGCTACCACACCCAGCAATTGAGCCTACAACCTTGTATTCAGCAGAACAACATCAAAACCACTAAGCCATCATTGCAGCATTGTGACTACATTTAGCCATTAGAGGTCCCAGAACACACTCTGACAGAACACACTCAGTAAAGAACACACTCAGGTGTGTTTATTTAAAAAAATACACAAACAGGAAACTAGATGCTGTTTTTGGGTCTGAACAACTAAAATGATACTATACATCAGTCTACAAGGGCAAATTTTTTTTTTAGTATCTGGTAAGTCAGTCACAGTGCATTATGAATGTGAATAATAAGATTGCATGGTGGAAACAAGGGCGGTGGCATGGAGTTCCAATGCTGTATTCTCGATCACTCTCAAGGTGTAACACTTTCAGTGCACACTGAATGGCTTAGCCAGCAGAAGTGCATATGACTAGAGGAATGGCAAACCCCCCCTCAGTGTCATTTTCACAATGCATAGTTGTCAACTGCACTGACAAAATACTCACAGTTCCAGTGAAGCACAGGATTGCACTGGATATTGCCTTATGTAAACTGAAAGCATTCCCAGGAGTGAAGAACAAGTCCCAAAAATGATTCAGCATCTATCCTGTTACATACACTGTCAACAGAGTATGCCAATTATGTGGATGGCATGGCTTCAGACATACATATTGTTACGGATGAGATGGGTTTTTTTTCCAAGATGATAGAGCGGGTGTAGAGACGAGATGGTAGGAAGTCGGGCATTTTCTACACCGCACGCAGTGTAACATCTTCCTCCGGTGCAGACGAAGCTTGCCGAGCGAGTTAGGGAACCACATGATTGGTACTGCTCGATTCGGGAACCCTACGATGGTAGTGCTTCCGGCGAGTCACACGAACCACTTGTGTCTTCTGCGACCAGCGATTATTGGAGGTCAGTTTTGCTATGACGTAGTTGATGTCAATTAATCAGTTGAGTATCACGAATGGACCGCTATATGTTGAGATGTTGCGATACAAGCCTTTCTTCCGTAGAGGTGTCTACAGTAAAACATGACCGCCTGGAGCGAAAGTGACAGGTACATATATGCCGGGCGTCATAGCGTGCCTCCGTTTAAACTGGCGAAGAGAGTATTCTTAGGCGAGCAAGCCGACATGCTTCTTCAGCACGACACAATGTCTGTGCAATGGATGTGTCTTCGTTCAGTGTGAATGGCAAAATTGTGTCCAAATTGTGTCCAAGAATGTTTGGGGACTGCGAGAGTACAACAGATAGAAAGGCGCATACGCGGTTATTTCGTGCTTGGCTGTATTGCATGCGTACGTGACGAAGGGCAGCACGGCATCCCAATTCTTGTGATCAGCTGATACGTAGAGTGACATGTTGGTGAGTGTACGATTCGTGAGTCCGGTGAGGCTATTTGTTTGTGGGTGTTATGGCACTGAATGGCGATAAGTAGAACCGCAAAGGTGCAACAGATCTTCAACAAGGTCGGCGGTGAATTGCCGTCCACGGTTACTTATAACAACACGTGGAGCATTGTGGCGCAGGATGACAGAATGAAGCAGAAAGCACGATATATCGGCAGCGGTAGCAGAGGTAAGCGCTGCAGTCTCAGTATAGCACGTCGATGACACACACAATAATCCAGTGACGGCCAATAGAGCTCTTAAGAAAGGGGCTGAGCAAGCCGATACCAACTTTTTCAAATGGTAAAATAGGTGGTTTCACTGGTTGCTTCAAGAAGCCTGCAGAAGGCGTCACCAGCTTCTTATGACATTGGCAATCTGGACAACTGGCAATGTACTGTCTTGTGCTCATCCATAGCTACGGCCAATAAACGCGCTGGCGTAATCGATGAAGTATGCGAGCAAAGTCCAGGTGACCCGATGTAGAATCGCAGTACGAAGGGGTTCGGGAACAACTAGCAGCAACGATAGCCGTCAGCAGAGTAATTCTTTTTGTAAAGCAGGCCATCACACAGCGTGAACGGCCTGGTCTGACCTGACGTGCAGGCAGCCTCCAACAGGGGTATCAGTGTAGGATCGCGACGTTGTTCACATTTAAAGGTACTGACGTCAGGAAACTCGGTAATGCTGGCAAGATAGTCAGTCATCGAAGTCGTCGTTGTTAGCGTTGGAGTGCGGCAACAGGAGACGAGACAAGCAGTCGGCATCGCTATGACACCGACCACTCTTGTAGGCGACAGAAAAGTTGTATTTTTGAACGTGTAACGCCCAATCTGCCAGTGGTCCAGAACGATCCCGCAGTCCAACAAGCCAGCAAAGGGAATGATGATCCGTCACTATCTTGAAATGGCGACCGTACAGATATGGCCGAAACTTCTTGATGGCGAAGACTACTGCCAGGCATTCCAATTCGGTGACAGTGTAATTTCGCTCCGCTCTCGTCAGTGTCCTACTTGCATACACAACGACGTGCTGGCGCCCATGGTGAAGTTGAATAAGGACGGCGCCAACGCCCACACCAGTAGCATCAGTGTGTAACTCAGTCATGGCCTCGGGATCGAAATGGCACAAGACTGGCCCAGAAGTTAGTAAATGCTTCAGTTGACGGAATGCGTCTTTGCACTCCGTAGTCCATATGTACGGATTGTCTTTGTGAAGGAGGCACATGAGTGGGTGAGCAAGTAGGGCGAAGTTGTTAATAAGCCAGCGGAAATATGAACACAGGCATAAAAACTTCGGAGGTCTTTTGCTGCCTTTGGTTGGCTAAAATCGTGCACTGCAGCAATCTTTTCAGGGTCAGGTCGTATACCATCTTTGTCAACGAGAAAAACGAACACAAGGGTCTGGCACTCACCAAAGTGACACTTCTTTGAGTTTAAATCCAGTCCAGCGTTTTGTATGCAGTCCAGTATGACACAAAGTTGCTGATTGTGCTCCTCAAGTGTTTTGCCAAAAATGATTACATCATCGAGATAGCACATGCAGATCTCCCATTTCAATCTACGTAGCACTATGTCCATAAATCTTTCAAAAGTTGCTGGCATGTTGCATAAACCGAAAGGCATGACAATAAACTCAAAGAGTCCGTCTGGGGTCACAAAGGCAGTTTTCTCTTTATCTGCTGGGAGCATCGGTATTTGCCAGTATCCTGATCGTAAGTCAACAGAGGAGAAGTAGGAGGCTGCATGAAGGCAACCGACAGCATCGTCGATGCGTGGCAGAGGGTATACGTCCTTCTTTGTGGCTGCAGTCAAGTCTTCAATAATCAACACAGAATCTCCAAGAATTGTCTTTTTTTCTAAACTAGTATCACTGTGGCTGCCCAGGGATTGCAAGACTCCTGGACAACACCTTTCCGCAGCATTTCTTGCACCTGCCCGTCGATTACTTTTAGTTCTGCAGGAGAGACGCAGTACGGCTTCTGGCGAATAGGCGTCGCTTGGCCCGTGTTTATCTTGTCTTGTCCACCAACACTCACTACAGCAGAGCAAACACCAATGGGCCACAGGGTTTAGCCCCCAACTCCTTGAAAAGTAGTCTTTTGGTCCCATGCGAACATAATCTTGTATTCAAAACGATTTTTAAACAAAACACTCATTACTGAAACTGTAGCACCGGTATCCACTAAGGCATCAGTATTTAAACCATCAATGCAGACACACACTTTGTTTTTTAGCATGGCGACAGGCAGAGGACTATGTGACTGTCCCGCAACTTCACCTCCATCGGTCGCACTAGCTTGTTTCCCAGCTGGGATGGTGGTGAAACTGAGCGACGGCGAGCGGCGATAATTGGTCGGAGGTGGAGCAAGACTGTGGCTGGAAGCTGGAGACTCACGCCGAGATACACGTTCACGCGGATATCGTCGAAGAAGCGCAGCGGTCTGCCACGGCGCCCAGTACTGCCCTCCAGATTGATAATCGAGGATCGCCGAAACTTGCTGATGCCGTTGGCGACAATACCTGGCAATATGTCTACGGATTCTGCAGCTAAAGCAAATAGGTGGCTCACGGTACACAGGGTTGTCATAAAATTGGGTAGAGAAAGAAAACGACATAAGCAAGTCGTGCCGTAGAGTTCCACCCATTGTGACCGCTTACCCTTTGATAATACTTCAGCCAGTCATCGACATCCTCCCCAGCTTTGCCAGAAAAGGTGAGCATTTCTTTCTGAGGGATCCAGCAGATGATTTGCCTTGGGCGCTCACTATCATCTTGCATGCTTGTGTCATGGCTGCTGCCAGCTGCTTGCGGTTCGTTCATGTCCGTGTCTTCAGCCGGTAATCCGACCAAGCGCCTGCTTCGCCGGAGGGTGCGTGGAAGAAGGGTGTCCACAGCGATCACCCAGAACCTCCACCAAAGTTTTTATGGATGAGATGGGTTTATTTACAAGATGATCGAGGGGGCATAGAGACAAGATCGCAGGCAATCAGGCATTTTCTACACAATGCGCCGTTCTTCAATCTCCTCTTCTTCGCCTTCGCCGCGCAGCGTAACAATATTGTTATGGACACCCTCTCTAAATACCTCGCTCATTTCTTTTATAGGTATTGTAATGAAGAAGGAGAGCACAAGGACAAGGCCACCCAGATCGTCTGTTCAATGCCTGCAGCGCAACCAGTGGGCCAGCCGGATCGCCAGTGCTTAGCACGAGTGTGGGACGTTCGGGCAACCAGCTGTTCCTGCTCTGCGTCACCTGCCTTCTCGGTTACGAACAGACGATACCATCTGAATTGTTCAGTACACCCCTTTACAATTGGTGGAAGGTGCTAGGTATTCAAGAACATCTACACCCTGGAACTCCGGTCTCGGACTCTGCCTCCCGTCATGCCTGCCCCTCCCCAGCCGACGTCGCCGCCACCCTCTGTTGCCTGCTCTGGCGCTCTCCCGCTCCGCCATCCAGCGGTTTTCAGCGGTACGGATGAGCAGGACGTCAATGACTGGTTGTCTACCTACGAACGGGTGAGCTTGCACAATCGATGGGACGATACTGCCAAGTTAAGTGCTGTCATCTTCTACCTTGCGGGAGTGGCTCACCTGTGGTTTAAAAATCACAAAGCCGACTTTCAGTCCTGGTCCGCGTTCAAGACCAGTTTCGCTGAAGTTTTCGGTCACCCCACCGTCCACAAGTTGCACACCGAGCAGCGGTTACGAGAGCGAGTGCAACAACCCGGTGAAACATTCACCTGTTGTATCGAAGAGGTTCTCGACCTATGCAAACGTGTGGATGCTTTTATGCCACATGACAAATTGAAACACATTCTGAAGGGCATCGCCGATGACATTTTCTAAATGTTGATCGCCAAGAGTCCACGAACCGCAGCAAAGCTCATAAACTTGTGCCAAAGCTACGACGAGTTGAGGAGGCAGCGCGATTTGACCAGGCGCCCCTCAGTGGCTGACGAGGCCCTCTCTTCCATGACAGTCTTCTCTGATCGCTCCCCCCTGCTCACACAAATCCAAGCTTTCGTGTGAGAGGAAGTTGCATGTCAGCTTTCTCTACTACCCTTCGCTGAGCAACCCCAACAGCAGCCGCTGCCGCAACAGCCACCTACACAGCGACCTACACAGCTCGCCCCGACGCTCCAGCGGGTTATTGAAGACCAAGTTGCTGAGGCTCTACCAATGCAGCATCAGCAGTACCCTGTCGCCGCGCCACTTACTTACGCATCCGTCGCTGTGCAGCCTCCTCGTCAACCACTCGTTGCGCTACATCCAGGCTGCTACCACCCGTTCATCGACCTGCTCCTGCCTTTGCTAATCCTTGGCGCACGCAAGACAACAGACCCATATGTTATGCCTGTGGTATTCCCGGCCATGTTGCACAACTCTGCCGCCGCCGAATGCTGCACTCTGATGGCTTTGTGCAGTCGCCTCCCTACGCTGACGTGCAACCTTTCCACGACAGTTCTTTTAGTCGGCAGTCGAACAGGCCACCAGCCAAGCGCCCGGTCCTTACACGTCGTTCACCTTCCCCGTGTCACCGCTCGTTGCCTCCCATGCGTCGGCGCCCTTCACACACGCAAGAGGAAAACTAAGCGCCGCAGTTCAGGAGGCAGGAACTGCGTCACCATCGATCTGTACAAGTCCTCCATTGTCGCCTTCAAATGTTGTCGACCTTACTGTTGACGGCAACCCTACCGTTGCGCATATTGATACTGGAGCAGCTTTGTCTGTCCTAAGTGAACGCCTCTCTCGCACTTTATGAAAAGTTACGACGCCACTTTCCGAGTTTTCTCTTCGCACAGAAAGCGCCCAGCCAGTTCAGCCTTCAGCAGCATGCACAGCTAGAGTTGTTATTCAGGGCGTTGTCTATATTGTGGAGTTTGTGGTTCCGCAGTCACGCTCTCACGACGTGATACTTGGGTGGGACTTTATTTCGCGAAATAACGCTGTCATCAACTGTGTGCGTGCTGAAGTAGAATTTTTGCCTCTAGAACGTGCCCCTCGTCAGCGCCACTTCTCTTCCCGCTAAGCTAGTCCAAAGATGAAGGACAGAGAAGAGACGTGGCACACACGACGACTGGGTGCCACAGTGCATGGACTGGGTGCCAGAGTGGGTGCCAGAGTGGGTGCCATAGTCTAGTGGTTATGGTTAGTGGTTAGCGCTCGCCTTCGGATCGTGTGTACCCTGGTTCGAATCCCGCCGCGCCAAGAAAGTTGTGACTTTTCCAGTCGTCGTGTGTGCCCAGCTCTTCTCTGTCCTTCGTCTTTTGACTGGTTTTTACTATTCAGTATGTACCAACTGACCCAGACAGCTACTCTAAGCTAGTCCTTTGGTAAGACATCGCCATACCGCCGTACTCGTCTGCCGTTGTTCCCGTCTTTTGTGGTGCTGTCTCTGAAGGCGCTGTCCTCTTCACTCCTTCGGAACTCTTCATAACCCGCAAAGATGTTCCCCTCCCTTTCGCCACGCCTCACATTTCAGCCGGTTTCAGCTCCATCGTTGTCTGCAATCCGCTTCCTACAGCCCTGAAGGCTCTTTACGGCGAAGCACTTGGCCGTGCTCAGCCTCTTGATGACATGTTTATTACCGACGTGCCGGATGCTTCGCATGCAGAGCTCACTGACTTCTGTGCACTTTCCACTTCTGCTCCGCCATCACCTGACTTATTCCCACCTTTCATTGCCGATGACCTTACTTCCGAGCAGCGCTCCCAGCTTCTTCACCTGCTTGCCCAGTTCCGTTCTTTTGATGTCGCCAAGCCTGCTCTGGGTAGCACGTCAACCGTCAGCCACCACATCGAAACTGGCTACAACGCGCCATTGCGGCAGCGCCCGTACTGCATCTCAGCCAAGGAGCATTAGGTGATCAGTGAGCATGTCGACGACATGCTTCAGTACGGCATCATTCGACCTACCCATAGCCCGTGGGCATCACCGGTGGTTCTCGTCACAAAAAAAGATGGTTCCATTCGGTTGTGCGTCGATTATCGCCGTCTTAATAAGATATAACGCGAAAAGACATGTACCCTCTACCGCGCATTGACGATGCTCTGGACAGTTTGCAAGACGTTGAATTCTTCTCTTCGTTGGATTTACGCTCGGGCTACTGGCAGGTCCCGATGTCAGTAGTTGATCGCCCTAAAACCGCATTCATTACTCCAGATGGTTTATACGAATTTATAGTGATGCCATTTGGCCTATGCAATGCGCCTGCTATGTTTGAACGAATAATGGACAATATCTTGCGCGTCCTAAAATGGAGCATGTGTTTAAACTACCTAGACGACATTGTTGTGTTCGCCCGATTTCAGCAGGCATCTTCACCGCCTTACGCAAGTGTTGACCTCCTTGACCAACGCGGGCCTGCAACTGAACCTGAAAAAGTGCCAGTTCGCCGCGCGCAAGCTCATGATTCTAGGTCACGTCGTATCCCAAGACAGTATTTGCCCCGACCCATCAAAACTTTGTGATGTGGCAGAGTTTCTTAAACCTAAGACACTCAAAGAACTCCACGTCTTTATTGGCCCCTGTTCTTACTTCAGACGTATTATTCGCAATTTTGCCTCGATTATCTCCCCTCTGACAAAACTCTTAAGTGGCGCTAACGACCTATCCTCCTGGTCTCCTGCATGCGACACCACGTTTGTGACCTTACGTCGTCTCCTGACGTCTCCGCCTATACTGCAACACTACAACCCCACCGCCCCAACTGAAGTGCATACCGATGCCAGTGGTATTGGCCTTGGCACTGTCCTTGTGCAGCGCCAGCCTGGCTACTCCGAGTACGTCGTTGCTTATGCCAGTCGTGCGCTGACAAAAGCAGAACGCAATTACAGCGCCACAGAAAAAGAATGCCTGGCCATCGTTTGGGCACTCGGGAAGTTTGGTTCTTATTTATACGGCAGACCTTTCAATGTGGTTACTGACCATCACGCCCTTTGTTGGTTATCCTCTTTAAAAGACCCGTCTGGACGCCTTGCTCGCTGGGCTCTTCGCATTCAAGAATACGACATACATGTCATCTACCACTCAGGCCGCAAGCACACTGACGCTGACGCTCTGTCCCGCTCTCCACTGCCAGCCGACACTGTCTCCCTCTCCGCCTTTGAGACGGTGTCGTCGGTCGACATCAACACCTTCGCATCAGAACAGCGCAGGGATCCTTGGGTGGCCTCTCTTTTGGGTCTCCTTTCTGGCTCACCGGCATCTCCCATCTCTCGCTCCCTGCGTCGCCAGGCTGTCCATTTTGCTGTCCGGGATAACCTCTTGTATCAACTACCAGCCCGAGGTCGCAAGTGGCTCCTAGTTATCCTTAGGACTTTGCGTTCCGACATGTGCGCATCTTTCCATACTGACCCACACCCCCAGCGTGCACCCGCCAGCGTTTTGAAGACGTATGAGCACCTGCGGCAACGTTACTACTGGCGAGGAATGTTTACTTTTGTCCAAAAGTTTGTCCGCTCGTGCCCGCAATGCCAACACCGCACATCTCCGCCTCATCCGGCCCACGGTTTATTACAGCCGCTTCCGCACCTTGCTCGTGCCTTCGACCGTGTGGGAATTGACATGTACGGGCCGCTACACCTGCTGGCAAACGACGAATGATAGTTGCAGTTGATCACAATTACACGTTACGCTGAAACCGCCGATCTACCTGCAGCAACCGCCAGTAACGTTGCATCCTTTCTGCTCCATCGTTTGATTCTTCATCATGGCCCACCTCGTGAACTGCTGAGCAACAGAGGCCGCATGTTTTTGTCGCAGGTGGTTGAAGCTCTTCTTGCTGAATGCCGCATAGTTCCCCGGACCACCATGGCGTACCATCCTCAAACTAACGGGCTTACGGAGCGTTTCAATCGAACCCTTGGTGATATGCTCGCCATGTACGTTTCATCGGAGCATACAAACTGGGACATCATCCTCCCATTTGTCACGTACACATACAATACGGCTACCCAAAGTACTACAGGATTTTCCCCGTACTTCCTCCTCTACGGTCTCGATCCTTCCCATACCATCGATACGGTTTTGCCTTATACACCAGACGCGTCAGAGTGTGCTCCCGTTTCAGCTGTCGCCCGATACACCGAGGAATGCCATCAATTAGCCCGACATTTCACCTCCGACGACCAACAATGACAAAAAGCCAATCGTGATGGCGACGCTGCGAATCTGAACTTCGCTCCCGGCACACTTGTCTTGTTGTCTGTGCCTTCTACCACGCCTGGACTTTCGACAAAACTTCTCTCGAAGTATGATGGATCATACCGCATCGTCGAACGCACCTCTCCGGTCAACTATGTCATAGAGCCGTTTACACCGACATCCGACAAGCGCCGCCGTGGACGGGATGTTGTCCACGTTCACCGCCTGAAACAATTCTATGACCAGCCCGTCTCCACGTCATAAGTTGCCAGGATGGCTCCGCTTTTGCACCGGGGGTAATTGTAATGAAGAAGAAGAGCATAAGGACAAGGCTAGCCAGATCGTCTGTTCAATGCCTGCAGTGCAACCAGTGGGCCAGCCGGATCGCCAGTGCTTAGCACGAGTGTGAGACGTTCGGGCAACCAGCTGTTCCTGCTCTGCATCACCTGCCTTCTCGGTTACGAACAGACGCTACCATCTGAACTGTTCAGTACACCCCTTTACAGTATATTGATATCAATGGAGAGCCTCTAGAGTACATGGATGCCCTTCAACTCTTTGACTCTTTATGGTCTGTGAACCATACACTGAGAAAACTGCACCATGCAGTACTTTACACACAGCTTATGGAATACTACAAATTGTGGTAGGAGCGATATTATAAAATACAGAAATTTACTTCATGAACTCCAAAAAATTGTTTTCCATTTGTGTGCTCTTCTCTTAATTCACAAGGGCAGTTTTATATAGCACGGGCAAGTTCAGCTCTAACAGGAGCACAGAAAAATGCATGAAAACGCAATCTGTGCAAGCCCCTAAAATTCACCTTTTTTAAATCCTGTGCTTTCCTTCATTTCAGTTAATGCAAACCACTTTAGGTTTGTTAAAATAAGTAGCATATTTGTTAAGAAAGTGTACAGTCATCACAAATATGAAAGGGAACGCCTAATTTTTTGTAGGGGCTAAACACACATGCTCTCCATACAAGTGTTCAGTGATACTAAAATTTCATCAGGAAAACTTGTTAAGTATCAAGTTCCTAGAATTGAACCCATGCATAACAAGTTATCATAGTTTTAAAAAATTTGCTGTGCCCTTTCATATTAATGACAACTGTACTTCACAGACCATAATGAATGGAATACTGGGATCACATAGCTGTTCAAGCTATGACACATGCAGTGACACTTCATTCAGAAGAGAAATAGAACTGATATGCCCATTTGATTGCCATGGAATAAATTCAACACGGAGTTGTAGACTTTAAATAACGGGCAGTTATGATAAAGTGAAATGGAATCCCAAGCAGCAACGGGAGCAGAGTACAGGTTTCATTACCTTTTTAATTAATTTCATGCACACAAAAATTTTGCTTACAGCTTTAGCCAGGTATATTATATTAAAAGCTTACTTTTACAAAAGAAGAAAAGACAACAAAAAGGAAGAAAATCAGAGGGAAAAACTCACCCTTTTGACTTCATAGACATGGTCATGGCCTCCTAAGATAAGATCTACCTCATCTACATTGGCTGCCAAGCGGCAGTCGTTGGGAGTTCTCATGTGGGTTAAAGCTATAACATAGTCTACACCTTTCTGTAAGCACAAAAGCAAAAGACAAGAAAAATACATGACTTGCATAGTTCAATGCAGAGGAAAAGAACGGGAAAATCTCATGTAACATATCATGCAAGAAGAAATATCTATGCACATTACCACATGA
This sequence comes from Dermacentor silvarum, assembly GCF_013339745.2. Taxonomy (NCBI): domain Eukaryota; kingdom Metazoa; phylum Arthropoda; class Arachnida; order Ixodida; family Ixodidae; genus Dermacentor; species Dermacentor silvarum. The sequence continues at coordinate 129,546,491 of NC_051154.1, read as the reverse complement.
ATCATGCACCTGGAATTCAGGCTCAGGCTACCGTAAAATACTGAGCAAGCACTTATGCTGAACATGTGCCTTACCACCACTTTTATATCATGTTGTCACATACCAAGCACTCCCCCCCCCCCCCCTTATTTTTTCTTCAAATGTTTTCAAAATCATGAAATGACATAGCGAGTTTCCAATCCCCAAATGAAGCAGTAATGGAACATAAAGCATATTTCTGCAGTTTTCTAGAGATTTTATCAAAGTGCATCCACTGAGAAAACCATGCAAAAGTTTTCACTATACCTTGCTCCTTCTACACATGAGCAATATTTACAATAGTGTTTCATGTTGATGACTTTTGCTGTGGATTATTCTTTCTGTGCATATTGTGCACACTTTTGAATACCAAGACAAGTGTGAAATTTGCACAGCAGAGTGCCGTACAAATGCACAGCACTCTGCCACACTATCCACAATAAAAGCATTCTGCTTGTCAGTTACGTTGGTGTTCACGGAAAAAAGGGTTTTACTTGTTCTGGATGACACAGCAATAAGCAGTTTTTAGATGTCTCAGAGGCATGATATGAAAGTGTCCTACGAATGTCAGCCGGATGGCATTGGAGTAGAAAACTGAATTCACATTGGTACACTATAAGCAGGTAGCAGGCAATTACAATTTTTTCAGTAAATGCAAAATGGCATTCATGTCAATTTAAATTCTTAGAATCATCAAACAGCCACCCTATCAATTGTGCCATCTGCATTTTGGCTGTCTGATTGGACAAGCACGTCATTTACCTTTTTTTTATTGTTAGTATCTGTAAATTTTGGCTGAGTGCTTGCTAGACATTTTGCAGCAATCATTACAGTGAGCGTTGTGTCTGATACAGTAGAACCCTGTTGATACGTTTTTCAAGGAACCGCAGGAAAAAAACGTAACAGTGAGGTAGGCCTAAAATCACAACAGCAATGTCATTAACAGCTCTGAATGGCTGCCAGTATAGTTATTATACATCTCGGCACTTGTACTGCGACCAGAGACGGCGCATGCACACATGTATAAATATGGGACACGTACTATGTTCCCTAACAGTGGCCTCTTTCTGCTCTTAATATGCTTCACCGCATAACACGTCCGTATTGCGGCGAAGCTGACTTAAGAAAACTTGTAAAATTAGAACCACGGGGCGACAAGCTTATCGGGACTGACGATCACATACTTCCGGCATTTTGGCGTGGGGCCACCGGTGGAGCTTGACAAGCTTAACCGGCGAGACACGCTTATCGGGACTGATGATCTCATACTTCAGGCATGTCGGCGTGGGGCCACGAGTGGAGCTTGACAAGCTTAACCGTGAGTATACATTTATCATCTTCGTAGCAACATGTGAGAGCTAATTTTCTTCTGCAGTGCTAAATTTACATGACCACCGTGTTCAAACGCAATGTAAGGTGAAGTAACATTGCAGAATGGTGATGTATCAAATGAGAATACAATATGTAGGGACGAATAAGCTTTAGGTCGGAACCACGAAAATGCAACGTAGCAGCCGGGAAAACACAACAGCTAGGAACATATTGCCGCGCCTGTACTTCGATGAAGAGGAGGACTATGCGAGCAAGCATGCGCGCTTCTATCAAGGCGCAGCGAAGGAGAAGTCGCAGTAGCGCGCTGTATTAAAAAGGCGACCTCCTGCTATTCCTCTTGATCAGGGCTGTGCGATCTCTTTTTTTGACATTGCGACAATATCAACAGGGTTCCACTGTATTCGGCATGTAGATAAGCATACTAAGTATTTCTTCAGGTAAACAGTGCTGTCAAAAGACATAGGTCCGCATACTCACTCACAAGCATGCTGGCTTATACTCACTCCACGCATATTTCATAGGTGTAAGATAAGCAACCACGAAAATACAACGTAGCAGCCAGGAAAACGCAACAGCTAGGAACATATTGCCGCGCCTGTACTCCGATGAAGAGGAGGACTATGCGAGCAGGCATGCGCGCTTCTATCAAGGCGAGGCGAAGAAGAAGAAGTCGCAGTAGCGCGCTGTATTAAAAAGGCGACCTCCTGCTATTCCTCTTGATCAGGGCTGTGCAACCTCTGTTTTTGACGTTGCGACAATATCAACAGGGTTCCACTGTATTCGGCATGTAGATAAGCATACTAAGTATTTCTTCAGGTAAACAGTGCTGTCAAAAGCCACAAAGCATACTAAGTATTTCTTCAGGTAAACAGTGCTGTCAAAAGCCATAGGTCCGCATACTTACTCACAAGAATGCTGGCTTACACTCACTCCACGCATATTTCATAGGTGTAAGATAAGCATTAGTGAGTGACGAAGAGTGTGAGGAGACATGAGTATGAATGGGAGTTAGTGCCTACAAGTTCGAGTGGACGTAAGTACGAGCAAAAGTCAGAGAAAGTTCTGTTGAGTGGACGTGAGTACGTATTTATGAGAGTGCTAGTGAATGAAAGTGGACACAAGTATGATTGTGAGTGGGTGCCAGTATGTGTGAATGGAAGCGATTATGAACACGAGTGACTGTTGGTGAGTATGAGTATGCACGAGTAGGTATGTGAGTGAGTGCCGAAATATGCGAGTCATAAGTGTGAGTGAGTACTACAGAGCCTGTCAAAATATTGGTGAGTGAGTATCGGCTTATTCTGCCAACCAATATTAAAAGCTGATTTATTTTAATAACTTTGGACAATCAAATGTGAAAGCCAAAATATTTCTGCTATCCACTACTGGCCTTTTATATTATTTAGTATGAGGTATACCCCGAAAGTAAGTTCCACTTGAAAATATTGCTGCAACGATACCATGGTTAAAATTTGGGACCTTCGAGTCTTTTGTGTCCCCTGGCATTCATCTTCCCCACATGACTATTGCATCTCCTGACATTCGGCATCACCGTGCGACACACACGTTATGGTGGAAGTCCGTGTCACAGTACGCAGCTGTGATGAGAGATGGCATAAGTGTTCCAATGCAAGCACCACCTGACAGTGCGGATAACTTGGGCACAACAGGAACACTTGCTTCCTCCTCTATGGATTCAGGACATTGGCGTGCACAGACCAAACACGTCCTCACCAATGGTCTTCGCAACTGTCCCGCAGATGGCTTTCCATTCGGTTTAAAAGAGCAGCACTTGTACGGGCAAACATGATTGCTCAGATGAACTTCCGTTCGCGGGACCGTACCCGTGAATAACTTGTACAGTGTAGACCGCTTATAGCGTTAGTCGCCGGAGTCGCGAATATCCGCACTATAAGTGGTACCGCACTAAGACCAAAAGAACTATTTTATTGCGATAATGGACACTCCAGGCGCATTTCTGCCGTCGCTGTAACTGTGCTCTAGGTTCCGTATTCGCTTACTAAATAAATTAACAAGCACGGTGTCACACACGCGCAAGCAAACATGAATACATCTCGCTCGTTGACCGCGGAAACGAACTGTCAAAACGCTCGAGTGACAAAGCGCGGCGAGCAAACTGACCTTCGTGCTATCATGCCTCTCGCTTCAACGCGACCTATAAGCAGCGAAAACACGGCGCGCGGCGGACTTTCCCCGTCACAGATTGCTTTCAAGATAGGGCCAAGGTGATCGTATCGCCGAAGTGGATCGTCGCAGATTACGCCCTGCTTCGGGCCACTGAAACCATTCCGCATTGCTTTGCCGGCAAAAATCCTCTCCTTCCGTTTGCGCCAGTCCCGAACGTAAGTTTCGGATTCTCCGAACGCCCGTGATTTCCGTCCGTCTCCACACACATGATCACTTTCCTTTTAAATGCGGCATCATGATGAACTCGATACTTCATACTGATAGAGCAGAGGCAGAGAACGTGAAGACAGACAGTAGACTACTGCCTAAGAAACGTGTACTGCAGCACATGGAGGAAACTACGTACGGTAGCTAGGCTCGAGAGTACCTAGGCTCGACGCGCGTGCGAGGCGGCCATTTTAAAAAGGCGACGGTTATATGGTAATGCAGATTTAGGGTCGTACTCGATTCTAACGCACGCACAATTTTTTGACCTGCTTTATCGGAAAAAAGTGCACGTTAGATTCAAGTAAATATGGTATTTGTGGTTTGAGGGGAGCGTTTGCCATCTAGGTTGACTGCCGAACTTCCAGGCAGCCGCACTGTAACCGGTATTTCGTGTCCCACAACTGCACTATAAGCGATACGCGTATACGTGGAGTGCTATGGGAAAATTAACAGGAGTCTGAAAAGACCGTATTATATCCGGTCCTGCACTATAAGCGGTTACGTTATAAGTGGTCTATACTGTACTTTGGAGTCGGGCATGGGCAAACCATTCATTTGGTAACCTTGCACGGTGAGTTAATATCCTCGATTCCTCGACGGAACTACAGTAAATCCCCGTGAAATCAAAGCTGTAAAACCGAAAAATAATTTCTAGGTGCAGTAAAACTTCATTAATACATACCCGCTCAATAAATATTTCTGGCTTAAAAATATAGTCACGATGAATTCCTCACCTTGTCGCCAGTGCACCTAATGTATTCGCTGACTGCTTAAGCCATGGTAGCTTAACGCATGCAGAACGGTTAGTGCATAGTATTTACTTCATTTTTCGGCATATACAGTGCAGCCCACTTATAACATAACCGCTTTTAGGGCGGGACCGGTTATAGTGTGGTTTTTTTTTACCCCTGATATATCTCCCATAGAAGTTAATGTATAGGCGGACCGTTTATTGCGTAGGCGCACGAAGCAGAATACCGGTTATAGCGCGGTTTTGTTTAAGCGCGCGACCATGAAATCGGCGCACGGAGCACGGCCTTTTCTAGGAGGCGTCGAGCACGGCCCTCACGGGCGCACGGTTGCCAGGCGCGCAAACGCAGAGGAGTGGGAGCACGGGCACGCGCGTGGAGACCAGCGGCGAAAAGCGAAACAAAAAGTCGCAGTTTCCCCCAAAAGGTGAAGCAAATTTACTAGTAGAGACTACGGAATAAGGATAGTAGTTTTATCGCCTGCATAAACTTGGCCACATCCGCTTACTAACTGAATTAACAAGCATGGTGTCAGCGACACAAGCAAACATGAATAGATCGCACTCGACGACCACAGACAAGCACTGTAAAAACGCGGGCGTGAGCAAACGCGGCAGGAGCAGCGACCGAAGGTTCGTGTGGTCTATCGCTTCAATGGAAACTGAGCGGCGAAAGCACATCGCATACAAAGGTCAGAGCCGTGTGGAGATTGCTTTCAAGATACGGTGCACGCAACAGCCCTCAGCCGCGCAAAGTACGCAGTGGCTTGCAGAGAAAGCCGCGCCCCCCTCCCTCCCGCGCTGCCTTCACGCTTTCCTCCTTTCGTGTGGGAGATTGAGTCGCCAGTTCTCCTTGCGCCCGGTCGCAAAATACGCAATTGAGTGCCGCAGCTAAATGTCGCCTCCCTTCCCTCCCTCCCATCCCCCCACGGCCTTCCGCACGACGTCGTGTTTGCTATCCGCCGTATGTTCGCTCTCCGTGAAAGCACGCGTCCCCAACGCGCCTTCACTCGCACATACAGCATACAGCATTTTTTTTCTTTTTTTTTTTCAGGAGTGGGAGCGTGGGCGCGCACGTGGAGACCAGCAGCGAAAAGCGAAACAAAAAGGAGGAGAAGGGCGGGAGACTTCGGAGAAAGGAGGGTGCATGTTTTCATCACTATAGCAATGTCTAGAGTGAACTAGATAGAAGCGTCCAAGCAGGGCGCGCGGAGTGTGGGGGAGAACGGTGGCGCACTCCTTTTTTTTTTTTTTGTCTTTTTCTTTTTTTTCAGGAGTGGGAGCGTGGGTGTGAGCGTGGAGACCAGTCTCCAGACGAAAATAACAGCGTTCTTCCGCTGATGCCGCACTTGTTAGGGGAACGTGGTTTTTGTGCTGTGTTGTGATTGTGTTGTATGTGTGTGTGGGTGAAATATGTAATAAATTGTGTTTGAAAGGTGGGTTGCCCGTTTGGCATAAGCAAAAGCCGAAAAAAGCATGCTTTGATTATAACTGCGGTACCGCTTATAGCACAGATTTTTACAACTCCCACCACTTACGTTATAAGCGGTCTACACTGTACAAGCATGAAATCAGTGAAATGTTGTGCATGTAGACCATAGATAGCAAAATTGCAGAGCATGGACCTTTCCCGGACTGCAGTCGCCACCGATAGTGACATCAAAACATGGTAGCTATGACACATTTACTGCTCCCATAGCTTGTAACGCTTCCACGTCATAGTCGTGGTTGACGACGTGGATGATGGCCCATCCGTATCCGATGCGGCTACTGCGTTGACAATCATAGAAGTGGGACCTGATGGAGAAACTGGCTCGCGACCTTGTCGAGTTTGAGGATGCCGTCGTCGTTGCAAGGGCGCCATGGTGCCAAGTGAAAATATCAGACTTTTTGCTGCCTGCTCACAAATAAAACTTGTCTGTGTGTGTATGTTTAAGCGAGAATTAACGCATTCTTTTGGCCGGTAAGTCTATAGCCGCTCATCTGCCATTGTCGGTTAATTAGTACATCGCACAGTGCATACCTGATCCACGTTACCTGCCAACTACGTATTAATGAGGTTTTTCTGTAAGCAGTGTTTCGAGATATGCGCAATCATGAAAATGGAACCCCACTGGCCGCGTATAGACCACATGGAGCCTTTCCAAAATACCAGTAGTAATATTTTCGGCAACTTTCGCGTGCATCTGCACTGGAGACGTAAGCTTCTATGAGCAACAGCGTACTGGCACAGTGCCAAGACAGCATGCTTGGCATAGAGTCAAGACAATTGATCCTAATAATAGATTTGAATCCACTTATCCGAGTATAACAGATTTCACACACCAAAAAAGCTGACACTGCTACTTTCTGCATTGTAATGAATACCGGACAATTTAACTTAAAAACCAAAACTACGGAACAGTGCAATTGTCATGGCTTTAGCAGAAGCCCATGACTGACCCGGCATTTATGCCTCACCTTCGCGCGAGCATGAAGCGAGCGTCCTTATCAAACCGCAATCTCGCTGAAACACTGTGGGCTGGCATGCTGGTTTCTTTTGACCACTGTGCATAGGCTAAGCGCGCCTGCTCAAAAGTGCCAATCATCTTGCCCAAAGTCATAATTAATATGCTGCAACCATATTGATACATCACTGACAACGTCCTAAATGAGAGGGAAAAAAAGAAAAAATACCGACTCCCAGTTCAGTGCTGCTGTGTCAGGCCACAAAGTGGCAGTGAGCAGCCGAGCAAGTGCGCGCGAGTAGTAATACAGTATAGACCACTTATAACGTAACCACTTATAGTGCAGGACCGGATATAGTACGGTCTTTTCAGACTCCCGTTAATTTTCCCAAAGCACTCCATGTATACACGTATCGCTTATAGTGCAGTTGCGGGAAACGAAATACCGGTTACAGTGCGGCTGCCTGGGAGTACGGAAGTCAACGGAGACGGCGAATGCTCCCCTCAAACGGGCGTCCCAAGGAGTGCTCGAGGAAGAAAGAGAGACGAAGTGAAGGAGAAGGGCACGTGGTGCGAACGAACAGCCAGTGAGGCTGAAACCAGAATCTTGAGTGCGAGTTGTGAAATATCACGGCGCACATAGCGAGCGAGGACCACGAAACTGCCAACGCCGGCCAACGCGCGCTTCACGATAACGGCAGTAAGCGAAACTTCAGGGAGCGGGCGGCGCCGGCACAGCACGGCGAAGGGCGCACGTGGAGACTGTGGAATGTGAGGGAGGAGGGCGACAGGGAAGCGAATTTCGCCTCTGCAACTCCGCCGCTTCGGTGGCCCCCTCGCCCTCCCTCGTAGCTCCCTCACTTTCGAATGTCACCGTGCACGCCCGCCAGCTCCCCGAAGTTTCGTTTTCTGCCGTTATCGGGAAGCGGGCGTTTGCCGGTGTGGGCAGTTTCATTGGCCGGCCTGGGAAAGCGCCGCTGCTTCCCGCTTCGCCGTAGCCGCAGCGTGCAAGGTCAACACGTGACTAGAAAGTAGAGAAAGCATAAAGGAGAAAGAAGGGTTCACTGCCATTTTCTACGCATGGCTACGGTAGCGTGGCTGAGACGTCGGCACGTACACGCATGTTCCGGCGCAACGCAGAATCGGCGACCTTGCCATTTGAGAGAGAGTGAAATTTCCGCGGCATTTTTTTTCTTCTTTTTTTGTTTTGTTCACGCGTGACATTAATTAGGGGTCTCTCCTAAGCTTTTACTCTATAGCGCTGCCGGAGCAATGCCGGTCGGAGGGGCCGCCGCGTGATTTGGTTCGAATTAACGAGATTCGAGTGTACATTGATGCAAAAGTTCTAGCCGCATTCCTCGACTGTCGCATACGCGTGGCGGCTCGGTGCCCATGTTTTGCATATGTGCGGGCCTTGAAAATTGTTGCTTTGGTTATAGTGCGGTACCGCTTATAGTGCGGATATTCGGGACTCCGGCGACTTACGTTATAAGCGGTCTAAACTGTAGATAGTAAGAAAGGGGAAAAATATGTGGGGGCCGCGGCGCGTTGCGGCTTCTGGCTCGGATAGCAAGCTGCCATCAGGTAAAAAGTGAGTGCAAGCGGCACTGCCGACGCTGCCCGTTGCCTTTTTCCTGGTATTGTCATAATCGAGAGTTCGAGATATTCAGAGTCCGGCGCAAAAACTTTTAGAGATAAGAGGTGAAAAACAAATGGATTGAAACCACACCCGTAAAAAATTTCGACTTAACTGATATTTACAGATATCAGAGTTCGAGTTAAAAAAGGTTTACTGAACACAAGTATTCCTTGCATGCATTTCAGCTAGCTGGTGTATTGTATAGAAGGTGCAACAAATGCCCTTACGGTATTTGCACTACTGTGTCATTTCCTTGTTTACCAAAAGCACTACAGACCCCACAAATTTCAGGCATTTTGCGCAAGCTTATCTCCCCTTTACTTAAGTTACCGATGCCATTTTAAAGGGACTGACAACTCATTTTTATGGTACCCATTGTTGTAGCGCAACGGGAAGCTTACTGGTCTGAGTGTCCAATCATAGAGTGGTAATGTGGAATACGCCATGGGACATTTCTTAAGAGAATTTTTCGATCTGCAGTGAGGATGTAGTAGTGCTCAAGAAACATGCTGGAAACAGTGATAGGCGAGCGCGATAGCAATTATACGCCAGCATTGGTGGGAAGGAGATGACAAGTGTGGCCCTAGCTGTAAGAAAGTAATATTTTGTTTATCAAGCCGATGTTCCTACAGTTTACGTTTTCTGAAGTGTTGAATTCTTTCTACAATAATAGGTGATGTCCAAGTCTACACCCCAGCAACAGTTCCCTCCAAGTAATAGAAACCAATCTCGAAGGCCATGCTATTGCTTGCTGCATGTGCCAAGCTTTTTTTTTTTTAGCCAATTCAAGCTAAGTGGAAGGATATGCCAGTAGTGCTATTATTGCAGTGCTGGCACCCTTTCATGGCACAATTAGTCGATGGCATTTTGTATCTCACACAGACCACAGAACTCGGGGTACTCACTTGCAAACTTGTATGCGTACAACAGCACTGATGTGCACAGCCATGCATTGAGAGACGTGATGGATCAGCCAATCTATTCATTACCAAGAAGGCATCGCCGTTTGTTAGCGTGGACATTTTCCAGTTCGTAATATGCATACAATAAAGTGCAAGCACCTAATAATATAAGAACTGCAATTTTAAACAATAAGTATGCGGTACTTAATAACAGCCAACTTACGTACATTAACCGTATATACTACATCTGAAGTACCAAGGCTTCACTGCCAGTTCATGCTACTAGCATTTTTTGCAACTTTCTATGCCAATTCAAAATTAGAATTTCTACTTAAATCATGAACATGCTCAATTCTATCATTATAAATGATGGCCTTTTCATTTTCACCAACACCTCACAATTCACTCTGGCCAGCTGTCAGTCCCGTTAAACAAACCAAATTGTGTAGATGCAACTACTGAATTTACAAAGTTCCAAGTATTAAAACATCCTGCTGCCTGTGAAATTTCGCCTTATCATCTCTTTCTCGAATCAAAGAAATGCAAGTTCAGCAAAAGGTAATTGGGAATTTGTGTAGTGTTCAGAGAAAGAGCTTGGAGTAATGCTAGCAGATGAATTAGGTAGGAACTACAAGGACGGTCACTAAAAACTTCATGCCAAGGAGCAAGGCACTCTAAGGGAAAATTTGCGAGAACTGATGCTTTAGAGTTGTACAGTTAAACCTGCTTATAACGAACCTCCATATAACGAATTCCTGGATATAACGAAGTTTTTCGATTCCCCGCCGTTGCTCCATAGAAGCACATGTATTTGAGACCTCTACGTAACGAAGTGGCAGCGGGAGACCCCCTCAATATAACGAATTTTCCCCTCCGACCACCTAGAGATTTCGCCCCAAATTTTGTCATTTTTGCGCGAGCAGCAACCGGAAGCACCTTCTCCACCGCGATGGAATGCGAAGCGAGCGCACGTTTGCGTGCGTGCGTGTGCGAGGCGGCCCTGCATCCCTCGACCCGGCGATCTTGCCGCCACGGGCGTGACCTTTCCCCCTCCCTTCATTCAAATCTGATCCTGCCGCTTGCTGCAGCTGGCCTAGCCCGCCAAGCCGGCACTCTCTCCTTTTCCAGCTGATGTTGCCGACGCGCTGGTACACGCTGTGGCACATCAGACTCAATGAGCGCGGACACGCGCTGTCAAACGCCGGCGGCGTGTGGAAGCGCCGCTGGAGAAGCGAGCGAAGTGACCTTCGTGCTGTTGTCTATCGCTTCAACGCAAACTGAGCGCCGA